>NW_023639349.1:0-12202 GCF_015228065.2 Penaeus monodon | reverse complement strand
GATACATGGCACAAATGAAAAAAATAATATGAGAAGAAAATGCATTAGTTTCACTTGAACAAATTTTTCTATTAAAAACCCAAAGTTATATATTTTTGTATCATATAGTGGAACATGGACATAATCGATGGTAATATTATAGAAACTAATGACTTCAATGAAACAATGATTATAATAAAAGTATTTATGACAATTTCATGTTTTTTTTGCATTTGAATTTGTCTATATTGACACATTTTAAAAATAAGAGTAATTTATATCTCTATTTAGAAAAAAGAAATATCAACTGATGATAACTAATTAAGGCTCACATTCAGGAGAAGCAAGCTAGTTTTTAATAAATTTGATGCCTCAGCTTCCCTAAGGCATCAAATGGCATTTATCTTTATTGGATAATAGGGATAATATCCCTCGGTTGTTAGATCCTCTGTGCGCCTCTGGAACTATTAAAACCTCGGGTATTATTCAGATATTAGTGGGCTTCTATGTGCTTTAGTTGATATTATTAGTTCAGACGTTGCACTTTGCCAAGTTACAATTTGTTTGCTATATTTTGAGCTAAATCTTGCTCTTTCGTGGTATACACATTGTCTATAATAGAAATAGAGCTCGTACACCTTTCAACCACAGAAGAAGAAAAAAATTACGTAGGGATAATGGTAAAAGTACCTATCTATTTCTGCTGGTCATAAGGAGCTCTATGATGTATTCCCTGTGAATATTTGTATCAATATTGATATCATATATGAATTAATAACATCCTTTCATTTACAAATATGGTTATTCTAGTTATTGTTAAATAAAATCATGAATATGATATAACCCAAGCATAAATTAAGATATACAGCTTTAAATTTGCGGACATATTAGGTTGTGTTCGTCGCTTTATTTTGCAAATGAAAATAGCTACAAACAAATATCTGAAATAATTATTCAACAATATCACCTTGTGCTTATATTGACATTCATATCTTGCTTGATCTTTTCGTGCTGAAAAATTATAGTGTAAACCAGCTCTCCGTATTTTACTATATATGCATAGGATTGGATAAGAAAACCATTGATAGCTGTTGCCGAGCAAACTGATGTCATAACCACACTAACTTGGGTTAACTACTTTTAATAAAATAATTTCACTTCTGTTCAATTCAAATCTTACTCGTACATATTCAAAGTACAATCCTATACAATACATACATATTAATATGCAAGGTTTATAAAACTGTTAAAAATATAAGTAAGTTGTTAAAAAGAAATATATTTAAAGCTAATATATAAACAAATTAAAAATATTTCCAGAAAAAATAAAAGTTTGATGAAATGAATTCATATTTATGTGGATACAAATGCCAAGAGTGAGGCAACTCTCCTGGATTCAATCACATGAGGATGATTCTCCCTTAATAATAATAGTTCCTTAATGGTATCACTCCTCAGTCAGGATCACTACTTTATTGCTGATAATAGTCTTTAATTTATTTTTGTCATTAGAAAAAGGTTCACAGTACTTAATATTCAACTCGTTTACAATCATATAATATTTTGTAACATGTATGTTGATTGGAAATATGTATAATATTTTTAAAAGCATAGAAATTGTATCACATTTGTGGTTAAGTCCTGAAACAAAGAAATTTAACATTTGTACATTATATATTTTATGGCATTGTGTTCATGATATTAGGGAAGGATATGTTCTTGTATTAGGTGGTAACGCTAATAGTCTATGACACAAAATATTTAATGTTTTCATAAGTAGTTGTGACTGCTTATCATCTAGCTCCAAGGTGTGCTACCAAGAGTGATGAGCACTGGCTTAAAACGAGCTTCACTTTGGATTGCCAACATAACGATCTGAAATTTGTTATTATAGTATTTCTTCTTATCTTTATATCTCGTACAAATAAATTAATATATAAGGTTTGAATGATTATTTGATGTAAATGAGGGTCATAATATTTTTCAGTTTTCACGGCCACATAAGATATTTCATATCCCATATAAACATGACCACTTTACAAAAATCCCAAGAATAGTACAATCCACTCTCAAATGTTATAAAATTGTAATATGTGTGGAATTAAAGCAGCTTCATTGGTCTTAGAATAGGTTTATATATGTGTTAGCAAGCCCATTTTATAGAGAAATATGAAATTTCAGGTTAAGCTTAAGTGAAAAGCTGAAAAAACTTTTAAATTTATTAATCTATATCCAACAAACATATCATAGTCAGCAGCATGTCATCATAGTTATGAACAGTGAAAAGTTAGAGACCCTCCATAATATTCTACCTGGCTGTTCTCTAATCAGCCATGTACTGTCGGTACGTAAATGGATAGCCTTATGAACTGGGAATACGTCATCAGAACCTAATCAGTAGTGACATATTATTTGTTTTAAAAAAAATATATATATGGGCGTCTAAACATTAATTGGTACTAGATAAAAAAACAATGTAGATGGCATGTAATACAATGATGTATATGTTATTGATAGCAATCCTTCCTAGTACACATTAAAATCACGTAAGTAGTTTGTCTACACCATCTAGTATGTTGCATTAAAGGGCCGGACCAGATGCAGAAATACTATGACAACTATGATCCATGCAGTTAATTATAGATATGTGCATCTATTAGCTGTATCGGATTGTAATATTGTTATTATCAACTGTACAATATTTGCAGATCTGACAGCACCAATTTTCATTATGCATAGTGAAAATAAACATAAGATCATAAGATCTAACATCACTGCTCACATGTGGCGTCACAAGTCAATGCAACAGGCTTTAGCGGGTGTATGAACTCATTTCCATGACCTTACGCCTGGGTGACTAGAATACAGCCATTTCAAGCTATTTTTCATATAAGTAAAGGAATTAAGAAATATGCAGCCTTTTTATCAATAGAGTTGCCCATATGTATGTTTGTGTATATATTACTTGGCCTTTAGGTTTCACATTTCTTATAAATTTCCATTTTTGGTTCAATACTTCTGCCAAAATAGTTTCATTGTGTATTATAGAGATTTAGTCATTTTCTTTTTTAAAGTACTATATCCCTACAAGTATCCCTTCACTACTGCTAAGTATACGTGTCCGGTAGGCTGCTAGAAATTCCTTTTTCTTGCGTCAAAGCTTTTGCTATTTCATAGTTCCCATCAATGGCCGAACTGGCGGGAAGGCAGTTATCACGTTTGCAACATATCAAATCGGGCCTGGTAATCATAACTGTCCTAAAGCAATATTTGCCTGAAATGCTCTTAGAATTGTAGGTTTTTCGTATGAACATTTTATTTTGTTGATAGTGATTTTTCTGAAAACAACATGATAAAATCGACATTTGGCATCGTTGCACAAAATATAATAGTAAAAATCAATGATTGACTCGTCCTTGCAACACAATGTTATCAGAACAATGTCACGATACTACATATAAAGAGCATGTCCAAATTTAGACGCTACTTGTCATAAGAGGCCTCTGTATGTATGGGGACCTATGGACTGTATATCCTAGTTCCTCTATGTTACTATTAAAATATTTTCAATAAGCTGCAACAGTTGATGCCAGATACTGCAGTAAGGTATATGTTAATATCCATAGAGCTGGTTTAACTATTTAGCTGTCTTGCTATTTTGCAGAGGAAACTGATCTTTGTTGTCAAATTTTACTCACTGCCTACTGTGGGTTAAGATTCATGCATCTAGGAATCAGTATCGCTGAAATGGAAATAGTTGATTTAGATGATTTATGAAAAAATAGAATTAGAATAATAGGAAAATAAGTTCATACATTATTTAGAAGGTATTATGAATATTTGTTTTTAAACTGCAGTTTCCCTTTAAGGTTTAGTTGATGTTCAGTATGAGTTTATTGGGGTTAGTTAGATGCAATAATTATTAGTGATAGGGGTCAAGGCTTGCATGATCCAATGTTTAGTACTCTCCAGAATACCATCTAGAAGTCTATTCCAGCGGTACCTTTTTCTATATTATAGCTATGCCTGGAATATCCCATACTTGACCTCATTAAATGAAATAGTGTTGAATATGCTAAGGGAATAGAGGGTTGGTCTATTACTTAATGAAAGGATTGTCAAAGAGCAATGAAGCTATATCTATGGTTGCTAGAAACAGAGACATAAGGTGAGATGGCGAAATAATAGACCGGGGCCAGTATATGGACCTCTCCCCCCCCTGGGGATTTTAGGGAGTGGCGTTTTTTTTAAAGGTTATGGGGGGACATCACATTTCCTTGCAACTTTAGAAACATATTATCTTTTGACCTGTACTATGTAAATTTTTTGATCATTTTTTAACACAATACCATTTTTTAAAAGTAGAGATCATTTACAATCAAATATGTTCTCAAACTAGATTAACTCCTTTGAAATAGCCAATAAGGGTGTTAACCCGAAACTTAGGTGATAATGACCTTTATATGACCTTTAAGTGACCTTTAAGGCCAAATTTGACCATTTTTCACCAAAATAGATTTTTTCACTGGTTCCTTGACCCCAAAAACCCAATAAAGATTATATGATTTTTATTCTGACATTATTGGTATTTTAGCAATTTAACTATATAGCATTTTTTTTCGACCCTTGGGCCGAAAGCCCCGGAGTTCAGCTAGCTGGCAACTGGAAATGATATTAGTACCCAATAACCTTTAAAAAAAACATCCCGTAAAATCCCCAGGGGCAAGGTCCATATACGACCCCGGTCTATAAGTATGATCAGCTGGATCCTAGTTTTATATGTAAGACAGAAAATCATCCTGATAATCATGGTATGAGTAAATTGAGGATGTGGGGGTACTTTGGGTGTCATGGTATGGGCAAGCTTATATACTACAAAAAATTAAACATGCAATACAGCATGATATCCATACATAAAACTCGACATTTAGATACATTTTTTACAATTGTCAATATCACTTAAGACACGAATTCAATACTAGCGACAATGACTGCCATACTAGCTGCATACTCAAACAGTATCAAACATGGTTTCGAGAGAGTCAATATTGAAAACATTATGGATTGGCCTCATACTTAACTTACTTCAATCTGATTAAGCAATTTTAGAGCATTCACCCATCATTCCCGAGATAAAGGAAGCGCTTGCTATATGAGACAACATAGAGATACCACACAATACATTTTTCATTTAATGTTCTGTTAGCTTGTGTAGACATTGCATGCAAGACAGGTTATTAAAATATAGCATATGAAAAAAAAAGATTTGAGCACATGAGTACTTTTCATTACTTTCTGTATCGTATGATTATTATGACTTAAGGATTGTCTTAAAATTATGATTTAGTCGAGTAATGGGTTTTGCTTAATATGTCTGAAATGGATGATATGAATTAGCCTATAAATCAGCCGTCTTGATTCGAATCTATTAATACATATATTAGCTCATTAAAAAGGTTGAGAATAATCAATTAAACACTGACAAAGATGTCAAACTAGATTTGTGCAAAATCATATATCTTAGATTTATTTTCAAATTTGGTCATTGCTCAACCAATTTCTTTTTTGGAAAGATTGTTTCCATAAGAAATACAATTGTTTAATAAAATGATCCAACATTGTCAATATATGAGCCAAAATCTATTTAACTTATAAAAGGAAAATTTAACCTTAAGCCCATATTGCAATTTTAAATTTATTTCAACGAATTAAATATACATGATATAGAACTCTTTGGCTAAATAATGCAATGGGTATTTTTTTTCTATGATTTTTTTCCCCCGTAAATGGCCTTGGAAATTGAAAAAACTGTTAGATGTAATCCTTAAGGTATACTTTTTTGAGCTATTCTAAGTTATGTCGTGCATATATTTTGACCATATAATCAGATACAATCACTTCTTACATAAAATAACTGTTAAGCCGTATTCTGGAAGTAAAGGGTTAACATGGCTTTGCAAATTGTTACTTTTCTTCAAAAGAAAAATCTATTTTATCATAATCTAATCCAAGGTAGTCTGAATATGGTATCAATTGTCGCTGTAACATTAACAAAGTTTATACCTCTATATTCTTAGCAAATATATTAAAAATGGAGTGCTGGTTTAAACTATCCGTATTGCAAAAAGAGAGGATCAAAGCTTGATGGATGACCATATAAAACAAGGGGATATATTTTTTAACTATTCATATATTCGTGCGTAGTGGTTGTTTATTTACGGAATAATATACATGTTTTCTATAATTTAACACTAAATAATACATGTCATATGTATTCTTTGGGCTGATTGTTTTAAGAAATATGATCAATATAAGAAAATTGTATTGTCCTTTGATGCAAATTTCTTGGTGGGCACTTTACAATTCCGGGCAATCGAACCATTTTGCCGGTGTTTTTTTTTTGTTTTTTTTTTGCAGTTGTACAAGATTCTGTACGTTTATACATTGTACGTTGCCTGTAAAGTGGTATGCGTAAAACGATATAAAAATTTGCATACAAGTACGAATGTTGCCCACTGTTTATTTGATTCTATCTAATATATGAGATTTCTCTTATTCATGGCACCAATGCAATAAAGCAAATAAGATCTTTCGAGTATAGAATTTATCACGGTAAAGCATTTTCTGTGTGTGTTAGATTGAATTTTTAATCTTACTATATATCAAGGTGTACATAAATGAGCATCTATACCGGCCAATTTACTAGTCATCTAGATATTTCTATAAAAAAGGTCTCTCCATCAAAAAAAAGACTGTATATACTAAATTTTCATTCTAATGATAATTTCAAATAGATTTCTTTTACAACTTATGGTTTGAGAGATATAGCTTTATTTTGTGTGGGGAGTACGGCATAATGCTGCATACATTCCCAGTTGCTGAGTTAGGTGTGATTATAGCCAGATGGCCAGTAATGGCCGGTATAGAAATCATATAATGCACTCGGTATCTATTTTAGGCTGTTTTTATGCCCTTCCTACAATATAGGGATATGTTTCGGGCCTTCGGCCCTCATCAAAACCCTAAATGCTAGAAGGGCATAAATACAGCCAAAAATAAATTCCTCATGCATTATTTGCATATTCTAACCTTCCCCCCCCCCCCCCCCCCCCCCCCCCCCCCCCCATACACACACACAAACAAACGGTTGCTATCAGGGTTATGTGACGCCTTAACCAGGGGGAGGGGGGGGGGGGGGGGGGGGGGGGTATTTCCCAGTTATGGTACATTATGACGGTTAGTACGTGGTGGTGTCCTATAGCAAAATTACTGAATTCAGTTAGTAAATTTTGTACTAACTGCACTAAAATATCGCTAGTTTTGTATTTTTAAGAGAAAGCCCTTATCCTAAATTTTTCTTCAAGGTTGGTTGAAAATTTAGCACTCGCAGTGCCGCGACGGACGTCAATCCTTTCTTGACCAAAGTCTCTCAACCTAAGTTTTCATACCAATTTTGCTTAACTTGAATATTATTATGTGTAATCAGTTTATTTTATGCAGATATCATGCTACATTAATGTGGAGAAAGAAAAAAAAGCAGCAAATATCCTGGAATTATATGAAAAAGGGTGGTATCTATAATTTTGTACCAAAAAGCAGTTAGTACAGTATAGTACAAAATAACTAAGCGGGGGGTGGTGGTGTAATTAAACAAATATATCTCCCATCGCGCTTATTACTCATAGTGTACCGTACCGGTGAATCCCCCCCCCCCCATGCCTTAACAGTTACTATGTGGTTTTTAGGGATATCTACTTGTTTCCACTATCTTCTCTGAAAAAAAAACAATGGAAGATAGGTCAGTATTTTTGAATTCTAAATGCATAAATTTACTCTTTCAATAGTTGTTATATTCAGATGAATGAACTATTTAAAAATGTATGAGTTATTTATTCAGTTTGTAATTATGAAAAGCAATTAGGTTATGTTAGATTAATAGTCCATTAGCGTGGGTATCCAAGTTTAAATTTAGTTGATATTTTTACAGCAGACCCCAGTGGCTTTCTCATATCAGCACTTAGCAGCAGTTTGATCCATTTCCTATAATGCCGTAGTCAGGCATGGGAACCTTCCAAAAAAATACATATAAGTTTTTTTGGTATTGTGTCCTATGTTAGTTAAGATAATGTATTTTAAAGATCCTGCGGGGTTCCGACTTGGATCCCCCGGGTAATTTTTTAAATTCTTGTTTCCAGATCAACAATTTTTCTTGAAAAACTAAATTTTAGAATTTGTTGTAATGGGTATTTTTTATAGGTTTGAGACTTTCTGAATTCAATGCACCATCCATTTTTCTGAAGAAAAAAACCCTTGACCTCTAAAGATCACTCTGAAGGTCAATTTGGCTAAATAGCACATGTTATTTTGTTTGGCCCTAGGCGGGAAAATTCAAAGTTAAATTAAATTCTATGGTTATATAATTAATTTAGAAGCTCTCCAATGTGAAAAGTTGATTATAATAAGAATTTGGACCAAATAGAATTTATATGGTTGATGTTTACAGAACCTGTCTCTTTTAGAATTTGCTATTTTCACATCAAAATCAGCTAAATAGGTTGCTTGTGACTCCTTTATCTCTTCAACTAAAATAGCTATCGAAATGTTTGATGTCTAATTTTTAGGCAAGATCAAATGGATCGTGTAAAAAAAAATCCAATTTGGGCGATATGTTTTGTTTTGGCAAAAAGTATAAAACCCTCTAAACTTAGTTTGGCCGAAAATCGGTCATTAAGAAGTTCTATTATAGCTCCCTAGCTTTAAAAAAAATGAACGATTTTAGGCCAACCCAAATTAAAGGGCTTTAGAATTTTTGCCAAAAAATAATAAAAATTGGGCAAAACTTTATTTTTTGTTCGACACGATCTATTTGATATTGGCTAAAAAATTAGATATCAAACTTTTGGATTGCTTTTTTAGTTTGAGAGATAAAGGAATCGCAATCAATCTATTTTAGTGATTTGATGTGAAAATGGTAAATTCTAAAAGAGTCAGATTTTTAATCATCAACCAATTTAATACTGTTTGTCCAAATTCTTATTGTAATAACATTCTCACATTAGGAGAGCTTTCAATTATAATTTAATCATAGAATTTAAGTATACTTTGATTTGCTTTCCATAGGACTAACAAAATTAACAAGAGCCATCTTACCCAATATGACCTCCAGGGTGACCTTTAGAGGTCAAGGAGTGGTTTTCAAGAACATAGATATTTGCATTGAATTCAGGAGTTCAAAAACCTACAATAATGATCCATTACAACAATTTCATAAAAATGATTTTCAAGAAAAATTACTGATCTGGCAACTTGAATACCAAAAATTGGCCGCAGGATCCAAGTCGGCGCCTCGCAGAATCTTAAAATATATTAACTAAGCTAACATATGAAATAATAAAAAAACTTAATATGTTTTTTTTGGGTTCCTATCAAAATCCTTGTTGACTGCCCCACTACTAAGGAGGTTTTGGACAAATACTGGATTCACACTAGCAACTTATGAGTTCAAGGTATTACAATATACGATTTGTTGTAAATAACAGCAAAGAAAACTCTAACAGAATATATATGGATAGGCCTGCATGTTAAGAGTGTAGTGCATTATTGTAATTTTAGTCAAAATGTTTGATCAATGATTGAACAAACACTTTCAATGCTAAATTCTCATACAGTTATCATATTAAAGTTGACGATCATATATTTAATTTGATAACCTTATGAGCACTGTACAAAGAAAACTTTTATTCCATAAAGGAAGAAAAAAATACAATGGTAAGATTATGATATACATTACATTAATTTTGCGCGTGCCAGGGGTTATGTAAAGTATAGAATCATATGCGTAATTTAAGGATAGCTATACCTTCGTCTCCTGTCTATAGATACAAAAATTATATATATTTTTAAACCTTATACTTCCCGGATTAGGAAGATTATTTTGTCTCGTAATCATTTAATTGATCAATTTAGTGAAGCTAAAACAAAAATACTCAGCTTCCTATCATAGTGAAGATATATTTAAGTTGTTATAATGTCATGACAGCACCGGGGAAAATAAGTATAAAAAGATTTAATAATTATTTTAACTATTTATGTTTAATCACATTATTTAAAGATATACTATTTAAGGTTTGTAAAATAATAATAATACATTGCTAGCATCTTACATTATATTTCAAAGCAAATAAAAAGAAAATAATAACGCGGTTATATTAACCACATCATATATAGGATGTATTTGGTTTAATAAACTAAGACAATTTGTATTGAAGATCATATGAGTACCTCCGTGTAAGAGTGACGAATCAGCCATTCCTGTCTGTAGAAAAATATAATTAATACTTTAAAATGCTGCAAACTAGAAGTCTTTATCATTATTTTTTATAAAGAGACAACAAAAAGTTATAATAAAGCATATTTTGGTAACCGATCATGATAAACACTTCTAGTGTGCGGCATTTTAAAGCAGTAAATCTAGTTTCCTACAGAGAGGAATACTTATTCGTCACTCTTACACGCAGGTCATCATATATACAAATCATATCTCTTGAACATCACCATATTCTTAGTTTGATATTAAAGTATAATATGCCTAGAACTTTCAATGAAAATTTCCGTAATATGCTGATTACCTAATTTAAACTAGTAATTGGTAATTTACATTTTGTAATTGTATATATGTTTTATATTGCTTTTATTTATAGTTTTGTATATAACTTAAAATTTATGCGGTCACTAATTTTTATTGATAATATTATGTAATGGATGACTATATTTCAATGGTATACTTTAGACTTAATTATTAGATATATTGTAAAATGACAAGATGTAAAATATTGTAAAAGTTGACACACAAATGTTATACTGCTGTGTTTTGTAAAAGTTTTTGTCTAAATAAAGATAAAAATATAGACTAAAATCATCTGAAAGAAATAAAGACTTTTTTTTTAATTCGCCAAAAAATTAAACCAATTGATTTGTGTGAGTCAATTAAATTAAGCAGAACTATTAACATGTCAAATGAGCAAAAAAAGAGGAGATATAATTTAAAAAGTTCAATAATAACTATTTACCCGTCACTTACATCCAAGCCCATGGTTTTCTTGTTTTAGGGATTTCATTATTTGTTATGATAGAAACGTAACCCTCCATTTTGGAGTAAAGTGCAATCTTACGAAATAAATAACAGAATGAGATAATTAGTTAAAATGGGTATCTACTAATAGTATTATATCAAATATCATAGAATGTATATTTTGTGCAATGAGATTTAATAAATAAAAACAGTTTCTTTCCAGAGATGTCATAAGACAACAAATTATCATTCAACTATCATATAGCATTATATATGAAATATGCACATAGTATTAATATGTAGTTAAAAAAAAACTGGAATGGAGTGACATTAAAACGATAACTATTATCACATCTTACTTCTATATGCGAGCAGACTTTCTTTGAAAATTTACTGCTCAATTATAGCGATTGATTAAGTGATTACCTCGTAATAATAGATGCGGTTACTTGTTCAAATAGTATGTCATCAAATTATTGTTAATAGATCTTAAGAGCCCCTTTTCTATGAGACAAGGCAGACAATTAGTCTTTCTAAACTTATGTTCTCAATAGGTCTCCATATGTTGTTATTTGTTTACTCATAGATATTAGAGCTAAACTATTTTCTCCAATGTGTCCCATTCGTTAATAAAGGCTTCTGAAAATAACTATATATTGAGTATATTTCTTTCATATATATCTCGTTTTAATATCTTTATAACACTTACTTATAGGTGACAATAATTTTAGAATAGCATTGTATGCAAACAAAATGGCTTCAATTATATACAATGGATTATAAATAAGTTTATAAACTACCCATAAACGTGAAAAGCATTGTAAGTATCATAATTAATTGGATATCAGCTGACATTTAAAGTCCTAATAATGATATTATGACTGCACACCATTGCTTCCTCACCCTTTCATAACAATATTCAGTGAAAAGAACTACTAAAGACTTCTTATGAGTAATTTCTAATTTGTGAGTATGAACAGCTAGGTATGTAACGCCATATGATTGGGCATTACGGTGTTCTGTGGGCTTAATTAGCTTATCTAATTACATCATAGATGCTCTATCATATGAGCCCATAGCAAACAGGCAGATGCACTTCTAAGGAACTTCTGACCACATGATATCCTGTTTACAGAGCTGATGTTTGAAAAT
>NW_023639348.1:5000-42500 GCF_015228065.2 Penaeus monodon | reverse complement strand
ATTATTATTGTTATTATTACAGTTATAATATATGTTTTGGCAATAATACTAACAATTAAAGTAATAATAATAGTAATAATAATAATAATAATAATAATAATAATAATCATAATAATAATAATAATAATGATAATGATAATAATAATGATAATAGTAATAATATTAATAATCATCAAATGTTATCCAAATTCTCTTTATTCTCACTTTTATCATCATTATTGTCATGATTAATAGAATTCTGGTAATTATTATCATTATTACCTTAATAATTGCCAGAATCATCAAATGAATGGAAAAAAAAACATCATTTTCGAGTCTACTCTCAAAAGGCTATATTTCGCTAGATTTTGCCGCTTTTTCGACTTTTGGGATTTCTTCTCTTTTACTTTTTTTTTATTATATAGGGACACAATTCCTGTTAGTATCATCATTACTATCATGATTATCATCATTATTATCGTTATCATCATCATTATCATCATTATCATCATCATTATCATCATTATTATAATTATTATCATTATTATTGCAATTATTGCAGTTATAATATATATTTCTATATATATACTAATAACAACTACAATAATAATAGTAATAACAATAAAAATAACAATAATAACGTTTTTATAATAATTATTGATATTATTTTAATTAATATCGTTATTACTGTAATTATTACTGTTACAATAATTATTTTTACAATTATACTACCAGTAAAAATAATAATAATGATAATAATAACAATAATAATATTAATAACAATATTATAACAATTAGTATTATTATAATTATACTTATTATTATTATTATTGCTATTATTACTTATAATATATTTTTTGGAAAAAAATACTAATAATTAAAGTAATGATAATAATAATAATAATAATAATAATAATAATAATGATAATAATGATAATAACAATGATAATAGTAATAATATTAATAATCATGAAATGTTATCCAAATTCTCTTTATTCTCATTTTTATCATAATTATTGTCATGATTAATAGCATTCTGGTAATTATTATCATTATTACCCTAATAATTGCCAGAATCATCAAATGAATGGAAAAAACGTCATCTTGGAGTCTGCTCTCAAAAGGCTATATTTCGCTAGATTTTGCCGCTTTTTCGACTTTTGGGATTTTTTTTCTTTTACCTTTTTTATTATATATGGACACAATTCCAGTTATTATCATCATTATTATCATGATTATCATCATTATCATCATTATCATCATCATTATCATCATTATTGCAATTATTATCATCATTATTGCAATTATTATCATTATTATTACAATTGTTGCAGTTATAATATATATTTTTTACATCTATACTAATAACAACTACAATAATAATAGTAATAACAATAATAATAACAATAATAACGTTTTTATAATCATTATTTATATCATTATCTTAATTAATATCGTTATTACTGTAATTATTACTGTTATAATAATTATTTTTACAATTATACTACCAGTAAAAATAATAATAATGATAATAATAAAAAAAATAATATTAATAATAATATAATAATAATAATATAAATAATGATAATAATGATAATAATAATGATAATAGTAATAATGTTAATAATCATCAAATGTTATCCAAATTCTCTTTATTCTCACTTTTATCATCATTATTGTCATGATTAATAGAATTCTGGTAATTATTATCATTGTTACCCTAATAATTGCCAGAATCATCAAATGAATGGAAAAAACGTCATTTTGGAGCATACTCTCAAAAGGCTATATTTCACTAGATTTTGCCGCTTTTTCGACTTTTGGGATTTTTTTTCTTTTACCTTTTTTTTATTATATATGGACACAATTCCATCATTACTATCATGATTATCATCATTATTATCGTTATCATCATCATTATCATCATTATCATCATCATTATCATCATTATTGCAATTATTATCATCATTATTGCAATTATTATCATTATTATTGCAATTATTGCAGTTATAATATATATTTTTACATCTACACTAATAACAACTATATTAATAATAGTAATAACAATAATAATAACAATAATAACGTTTTTATGATAATTATTTATATCATTATTTTAATTAATATCGTTATTACTGTAATTATTACTGTTAGAATAATTATTTTTACAATTATACTACCAGTAAAAATAATAATAATAATAATAATAATAATAATAATAATAATAATAATAATAATAATAATAATAATGATAATTATTATTATAATAATAATATTGATAATAATGATAATAATAATCATAATAGCAATAATATTAATAATCATCAAAGGTTATCCAAATTCTCTTATTTTCACTTTTATTCATGTTTTTTTTTTTTCATTATTTTTGGGGTCATGATTAATAGAATTCTGTAATTTATTATCATTATTTACCCTAATAATTGCCAGAATCATCAAATGAATGGAAAAACGTCATGTTGGAGTACTACTCTCAAAAGGCTACATTTGCGCCTAGATTGCCGCTTTTTCGACTTTTGGGATTTTTTTCTTTTACTTTGTTATTATATATGGACACAATCCTGTTATTATAATCAGTAATTATCATGATTATTTCAATATCGTGATCATCATCATTATTCATCATTATCATCATTATTTCATCATATGTATGATATATCATCATTATTGCATTATTTATCATTATTATTGCAATATGTAGTTATTATATATATTTATTACATCGATACGAATAAAACTACAATACATAATAGTATAACAATAATAATAACAATAATAACGTTTTCCTAATCATTGTTTATACCATTATTTAATTAATATCGTTTATTACTGTGATTCTACTGGATTATAATAATTATTTTTACAATTACTACCAGTAAAAATATAATAATGATAATAATAACAAGTAATAATATTAAAACAATATTATAACAATTCGTATTATTATAATTATACTTACTATGTATTATTATTATTGTTATTATTACAGTATAATATATTTTTTGGCAATAATACTAATAATTAAAGTAATAATAATAATAATAAATATAATGATAATAATAATAATTAATATAATAATATAATAATAATAATAATAATAATGATAATAATAAGATACTAGCAATAATATTAATAATCATCAAATGTTATCAAATTTCTTGATCTCATTTATCATCATTATTGTCCATGAGTACAGTAATTCTGGTAATTATATCATTATTACCCTAATAATTGCCAAATCATCTAAATGAATGGAAAAAACGTCCATTTTGGAGTCTACTCTCAAAGGCATATTCGCTAGTTTTTGCCGCTTTTCGAATTTGGGGTTTTTTTTTCACCTGTTTTTATATTATGGACACAATTCCTGTTATTATCATCATATTATCATCGATTTTATCATCAGTATTATCGTTATTATCCTCATTATCATCATTATCATCATCATTATCACATTCTTGCATTATTATCATCATATAGAAGCTATTATCAATATGCTTATTATTGCAGTTATATATATATATTGTTACATCTATAGTAATAACAACTACAATAATAATAGTAATAACAATAATAATAACAATAATACGTTTTTTATACTCATGTTTATATCATTATATTAAATCAATATCGTTATTACTATAATTATTACTGTTATAATATTATTTTTTACAATTATACTACCAATAAAAATAGTAATAATGATAATAAAAAAAAATAACAATAATAATATTAAATAACAATATTTATAACAATTACGTATTGATTATAATAACTTATTATTAATTATTATTGTATCATTACAGTTATAATATTATATTTTTTTGGCAATAATACTAATAATAAAGTAATAACTAATAATAATAATAATAATAATAATAATAATAATAATAAGATGATAATAATGAATAATAATGATAAATAATAATAATTATTAATAATCATCAAATGTTATCCAAATTCTCTCCATTCTCACTTTTTATCATCACTAGTGTCATGATTATAGAAATTCTGGTAATTATTATCATTAGTACCCTCATAATTGCCAGAATCATCAACTGAATGAAAAAACGCATTTTTGGAGTCTCTCTAAAAGCCTATAATTTCGATAGATATATAGATTAGGTTCGGGAATTTTTAGATTAGGTAGGCTAATTTTAAGTTGAGTTTGGTTAGGTTAAATTTTGTTTAGGCATAAGGAGATGATTTAGGTATAAGAGACACTATACAGTTATAGGAATGTAATGTGGATTTTGAAGCTTCGAAAAATTAATTTGGGTACATATTATAATAATTTTTTTTTCTTTATAGATTGGGTCATGGATATCGAACGAGCATACTCACCTACAAAGCACGATCAGAAATTGTTTAGTATGATTTTTCTAGGCTTAAATATTTTCCGTTCTTACATGACATTGTTTATCCTTGATAATAGTGTGGACATTGTGTTTTTTCGCATATATCCCCCCACCCCAAAAAAAAAAAAAAAAAAAAAAAAAAAAAAAAAAAAAAAAAAAAATATAATAATATTATATATATATATATATATATATATATATATATATACATTATATATATATATATATATAGATATATATTTATATATACACAGATATACACATACATATATATATATATATTAAATATACAACACACACACACACAACACACACGCACACACACACAACCACACACCAACACACACACACACACACACATATACACACAAAACACACCACACACCACACACACACATATATATATAGACAATAATTATCTATATATATATATCTAATATATATATATATATATATATATGCATTCGTATTTAAAATTCATAATATAATAAAATTAAAATCCTCACAGAAGTATAGATTTCTCCGGGAGGATATATACAGGTATACAAGCAAATATATTGTAATTGAAATAAATAGTGAAAGAGAAGAAACTGTATCAGCATTTTTTTCTCCAAGTAATTCCAGCTTTATTAATCTACCTAACCTAAAATAATAAACATAACTAAATCTAACCTTTTCCCCGAGGAAACCCAATCTTTTACTAATAAATATCATCTAACCGAACCCAACCTAACTTGACCTAACCTAACCTAAACAAATCTAATAAACATGGCATAACTTAGCCTAAACTAAACTAATAAACATTACCTAACCTGAACTAGTAATCCTAACCTAACCTAATGTAATAAACATAACCTTAGCGGAAACCTAATTAACTAAACCCACCTAACCATCTTAGCCTAACCTACCCAACCTAAGCGAAATTTAACCTACCCTAAATCAATTTAATCTAAATGTAATCTTATACACTTAATTTGCTAATTAGATACAATCATTTGCTTCATTTTCTTTGTTGGAACGTACTATTGACACAACAAAGCAAATGGATTTCAGATTAAAATCACTCTAGGGTTATGCCTTTTTGAAAGCAATAACTTCTGCAATAACTTTTATTTATACTTATACACTATACTTATACTCTTCTCTTTACAGATAAGTTTCGAATACTTCTAAGTATTCGAAAAATTATCTGCAAAGAAAAGTGTATAAGCTAAATAATATACACGGTCAATGATTTTTATTCAATCAAAAATTTCTGTTCCCTGTATTCCAGTATTCCAGTATTTACGTTAATTCTTGCAATCTGCGTCGCCCTGCGGTATATACACAAGTCAGAATTCCAGTGTACGGGATTACCGATGGAAATACATTGAAAAGTAAACACTGATGGTGCTTTTTGTTTTGTTTAGGTTAGGTTTACGTTATGTTCTGTTCAGGTTAGGTTAGGTTTCGTTTAGGTTATGTTAAATATGTTAGGTATGTTAGATTAGGCTATTTATTATGTTTGGTTAGGATTAGTTTAGATTAGGATATGTTGGGTTTAGGTTAGGTTTAGCTGTCTGTAGGCTAGGTTATGTTAGATATATCATGTATGGTTAGGTAGTTTTTTATATTAGATTTGTTTTGGGAAATTAGTTGAAGATAGTAAGATATGTTAGGGTTTAGCTGGTTTTAAGTTAGTTAAATTAGGTTAGGTTTGTTGGGTTCAGGTAGGTATTCAGTTGGATGTGTAGAAACATTAGACATCCTAAGCAATGTTGATTTTTAGGTCCTTCGAAGAAATCTATTTTGTGAAAGTCTGTGTGTGTGTGTATATATATTCTGGGATATTTCACATTTTTACGGAAATATATGCTTGGTAATTAGAAACTGAAGAATATAGTCCCGTATAATTCCTTCTGGGCTTTACCTATACTTTAAGCGAAATCTAGCCTGGCCTAACCCTAAAACCATCTTAACCTATTTCGCCTACCTAACTAAAACTGATAAATTAACAATAACCTAATCTAACCAAACTTAACCTAACTTAAACTTGACCTAACATAATCTAACCTACATAAAATTAAGCTAAGCCAATCTAACCTATCCTCTTCCAAATGTAATCAAACCTAACCTAATCCTAACTTTACCTGTACCTAATAAGCATAACCTAGCTAGCTGGAACCTGAATAGCATAATCTAAACCCTAAACCTAAACTTACTGAGCATAATCTACTGAAACTAGCCTAACCTCACACCCAAAGATAACCTTACATAAACCTAGCTAATCTAATTGCCCTGCCTCATCCCAATTGAAAACGTAATTAGTGTCGTATTTCCTAACTATCATCCAGCATTTTGTCCGCCCTCCATGTTATGGTCTTTACAAAAGATTCCAGCCAAATCTTAAAATTTATCTTAACTTATAACTTACAGTAAGTGTACAAAGGTAACTGGAGTACTGTATCAATTATGTTTGCAGAAAACAGCACTGAAATTAGAGAGGTAAGCTTGAAGGCGATTGCTGCACACAAATAAAAGTAAAAGTGAGTAAAACTGGAATGCATGCTAATGAAAAAAATAAGTGTACACGGTTAGGCTTAGATTAGTTTGGGTTAATTTTTCGTTATGCATAGGTTAGTTTGGGTACGGTTAGGTTAGCTGGCTTAGATTGGTTTAGGTTAGGTTTTGGCTAGTTAGTGTTATTACATTAGGTTTGGTTAGTTTATAGTTAAAGTAGGTTATGTTTATTAGTTTAGTTTAGGTAGGTTATGTCATGTTTTATTAGTTTGTTGTTAAGTTAGGTTAGGGTACCTTAGTCAGGTAGGTTAGGTATATTTATTAGTTTAGGGTAGGTTCGGTAGACTGGCACTTCCTTTAAAAGTAATGCTTGATGCAGTTTCTTCTCTTTCTTGCTCTATTTATTAACACACCACACCCGCACACACACACCCCACACACACGAATCTAATCATGAATGTCCATCTGTGTGTATATATATATATATATATATATATATATATATTATATATATATATGTATAATATATATATATAACGTCAATAATATATGGTAGCCATTTTTTTTTTTATTAGGGATAGAAACATACGAGAAAGTGAATAATGCCATCTCATATAAAACACAATGTCCGTGATTAAAAGGATAACAAAGATAAATGTAGAACGGAAAATATTTAAACGTAGAATTCATTATACAATTACTGAAGTGCTTTTAGGGTGAAGTTAGACAAGAAATTTATTTTTCACTATTCAATAACAAGGTTAATTTTTCGGAAGGTTCAAAAGTCAACACTCCTGCTGAGAAGTTTAATAATGGTTTCCTTATACCTACATGAATACTCAAAATGCATTTTCACAGGTCCTAAACATGAATTACTTTAAATGTCAATTGTTTCTTATACGTAACCTACCTTAAACTTTTCCGAAGCCTAACCTAAACCTTAGCTCACATAAAGTAACAATTCCCCCTAGTCTAGACCTTATGAACCTAGCTTAATCTTATGTTAGTTAGGGTTTTAATTAGATTATGTTTATTTTATGTTATGTTCCGTTATATATGTTAGTTTAGGGACGTTAGGTTTAGATTTCGGTAAGTTAATTTAATTTAGATTAGAGAAGTTTAGTTACGTTTATGGTTGTGTTATGTTAGATTAGTTTCCTTAGGTTATGGTTAGATTGAGCTAATTCGGTTAGTATGGATTAGGTTTAGGTTTAGTTATAGTAGGGTTTGGTTTGGTTAGGTTAGTTAAGTTAAAGATGGGTTAGGTTTTTAGTTTCCTTAGGTACGCTTATTAAATTCGGTTTGCTTTAGTTAGGTATATAGATTGTTACGCTAGAATGATTTTTACCTTTACTTCATATAGCTTAGGTTAGTTTTTGGTCTATTTTTGCTTAGAATATATTTCATAAGTATCTAACCCAACTTAATCAACTAACCTTTGTACCCTTTTTTCACTAGTATACATTCCATTTTACTTCACTTTTTGACTTTTTATTTGCGTGCAGTATATTATTATCATTATTAAGTATTATTATTATTATTATTATTTTTATTAATTATTATTATTATTATTATTATTATTATTATTATTATTAATAGTATTCTTTATTATCATTATTATTATTACTTTAAATTATTAGTATTTATTGCCAAAAAATATTTATACTGTTAATAATAACAATAATAATCATTAGTAAATAATATAAATACTAATTGGTGTTATTAGTATTGGTATTAATATTATTATTGTTACTATTATCAATTATTATTATTTTTTACTGGTAGTATATTGTAAAAATATTATTATAAACAGCAATATTACAGTAATAGCGACATTAATTAAAAAATGATATAATAATTTATTATAAAAACGTTTTTGTTATTGTTATTTTATCAGTGTTATTACTATTATTAATTGTAGTTTGTTATTAATATTTAAGTTGTAAAATATATATTATAACTGCAATATTTCAATAATAATGATAATAATTGGCAATAAATGATGATAATAAATGCATAGATTGATAATATTTCAATAATGATGTAAATCATGATAATACTGAATGATAATAACAGTAATTGTGTCCTATATAATAAAAAATAAAGCGGCAAAATTCTAGCAAAATATAGCCTTGGGAGAGTAGAACTCCAAATGACGTTTTTTTTTTTTTTTCATTTCATTTGATGATTCTGGAATCATTGGGTAATAATTATAATATATTATAAATTATATAAATTATGTAATATAAATATTCACACACACACACTATATAATATATATATATATATATATATATATATAATATATATATTATATTATATATATTATACATATAAGAATATTATATATATATATATATATTTATATATATATATATATATATATATATTATATATATATAATATTGCATCTATAATATATATATATTCTATATCTATATATATTTATATATAAATAATATATATATATATATATTATTTAATATATTGTGTGTGTGTGTGTATGTGTGGTGTGGTGTTTTGTGGTGTGTGGGTTGTGTTTGTTTGTGTGTGTAATGTATTTAATATAAGATCTATATTTATATTATTAAAATAATATATATAAACAGATATATATATAATATATATATAAATATATATACTATATATATATTATGTTCTATATTATATATTATATATATGTAATCTCTATAAGACGTTATATTATATTATATATATAATTATGATATATATATACCATATATTTATAACTATATACTTATATATATATAATATATATATATTAATATATATATATAATTATATATATATATATATTATATATATATAACTATATATAATGATTTTATATATATTATAATATATTAGATATATAATATATATATATATTTATAATATATATTACATCCTATATATACATATATATATTTATATATCTATATCGATATATATTATATTAATATATTATATATAATATATATATATATATATATGTATATTAAAGATGGAAATAATCAATGCCCATTGATATTAAAAAATAGCAAACCTCCCTGACCATGCCTCGAGCCTGTCACTCCGGTAGATGAACCGGAGCCAGTTGCTAAACCCCCATGCACACGCCACCACTAAAAGGATTGTGCATGCTTAGATCCTCAATAGCTGTATAGAAATTACCTATCTTACTCATTTACTTGAGTAATGATAGCGAAGTTTTATATATATATATATATTGATATATATATATTATATAATATATATATATATATATACACATATATACTATATATAATAGCTATAATATATCTATATATATATATATCTATATATTTATATAAATATTGTATATATCAACTCTACTACCCTCTGTCAACTATATTGGCTATATCATATATATATATAATATATATATATATCCTATATATATATTCTATATTATATATGCAATATAGAACATATTATAGATATATATTACATATATAAACACCCATAATAGCATATATCTATATATATATATATAATATATTATATATATATGTATATATATATATATATATATATATATATATATAATATATATATGATATCGATATCGATATACTATACATATATATACAACACACGCACACACACAAACACAACATACACACACACACCACGACACCACATAATATATATATATATATATATACATATGTAAAATATATATATACATTATGCAGATATATGGCATATATATAGTATAATATATATTAATATATATAATATATAATATATATATATATATATATTATATATATATGTATGTATATATATCTTTTCATATTTCTATATATATTCTATGCATATATATACATATGTACACACATATGCATATATATATATATAATATATATATATATATAATATATATAATACTATATATATATATCTATTATATGGAAGCATATCCATATACATATAATAATGATATTTATATATTATATATTATAACATTATACAGATATATATATATCTATAATATTATATATATTAATATATATTGTTATAGATATATATATTATCATATATTTTATTCTATTCTTATCATACATCATATTAAATATATCATAGTGTATATATACTAATATATCATTTATCAGATATATATATATATGTGTAATATATATTTATATATATACATATATATATATATTATATATATAGTAATATATATTGATAATAAAATATATACATATATGTATATAATATATAAATAAATATATATATATATATATATCTATATAGATAATAGATATATATATAATATATAATAATATATATATATATATAATATATATATATATATATATTAATATATATGCATATGTGTGTACTATGGTATATATATGCATATATCTATATTAAAATATGATCTTATATACCTATATATATCTATATATATATATATATATATGTTTATATAACTAATATATATATATATATATTGTGGTGTGTGGTGTTGTGTGGTCTGTTGGTATTGTGTGTGTGCGTGTGTGTATATATATGTTATGTAATATCGATATCGGATATATATAGCATATATATATATATAGTATATATATATATTATATATATATATATATATATATCATATATATATATATATATATATCCATATATAAGTTTCATATGTATATCTTTTATATATACATATATTTATATCAATATATATATAGTATATATATATATATATATTTAATATATATATAATATATTAGGTGGTATATATGTATATATATATATATGATATATATATATATATATATATCTATATATATAAACTTCGCTATCATTACTCAAGTATGGTAGATAGTAATTTCTATTACAGCTATTGAGATCCTAGCTGCACAATCCCTTTTAGTGGGTCGGTGGCATGGGTGGTTTTAGCACTGGCCTCCGGTTTCATACCCGAAGTGACCTAGGCTCGAGTCTGGTCGGGAGGTATGCTATTTTTTAATATCATAGGCCATTGCATTATTTCCATCTTTAATATACATATATATATATATATATAGATATATATATATAATATATATATATATATATATATATATTATAATACATATATATATGTTAATATATATGTACAATATATATAAAATATTATATATATTATATATATTTTAATAATATAATAAAATATATATATAAAATATATATATATATAATATATATAGATATATAAATATATATTTATAAATATATTTTATATAATATATATATTATATTAATTTTTTATTATAATTATAAAATATATAATGATATAATTATATATATATATATAAAAAATTTATTTTAAATAAAAATAACTATATATATAATTATATATAGTTTATATTAATTATATATATTTTTAAAATATAGACTTTATATAAAATCTACACACACCCAAACCCACACACCACACAAACAACACACACACACACAACACACATATTAAAAATATTAAAAAAAAAATTATTATTAATATATAAAAAAGTATTAAATATATAAAAATATTTTATTAAATTATGATAATTAAATATTTTATAATTTTTATATTATATATATATATATTATAATTAAAATATTTATATTTAATTATATATAATATTTATTATTTATTATTATACTATTTATTATTAATATTATTAATTAATTATATATATTTTTGAAATAGTGTTGTGTGACTTTTTATATACAAAATTTTATATAATTTATATATTTTATCATTATTACCCAATGATTGCCAAATCATCAAATGAAATGAAAAAACGTCTTTTTGGAGTCTACTCCCCAAAAGGGCTATTTTTTGCTAATTTTGCCCTTTTTTTTTTTATATATGGACACAATTCCTGTTTTATCATCATTATTATCATGATTATCATCTTTATTGAAATTTTATCATCTTATTGAAAAATTATCATCATTTTGCAATTATTATCTTATTATTCAATTATTGCAGTTAAAATATAATTTTTAAACTATTTAAAAAACTACAATAAAAATAGAAATAAAAATGAAAATAACAATAAAAAAAGTTTTTTAATTTATTTTATCATTTTTTTAAATTTAAATGTCGCTATTACTGTAATTTTGCTGTTATAATAATTATTTTTAAAATTATACTACCAGTAAAAATAATAATAATGATAATAGTAACAATTAATTTTAATAACAATATTTAAAATTAGTATTTTATTTTTATACTAATTTTTATTTTTTGTTATTATTACAGTTAAATATATTTTTTGGAATAATACAAAAATTAAAGTAAAAAAATAATGTAATAATAATCTTTTAATAATAATAATAAAAATAATAAAAATTTAAATAATAAAATAAAAAATAACAATAATAAGAATAATAATAATAATAATAATGAAAATAATGATACTGCAGCAAATAAAAAAAAAAAGTAAAAGTAAAATGGAAATGTTACTAATTAAAAAAAAGTGTAAAAAGGTTGGCTTAGATTGTTTGGGTTAGATACATATGAATAATATCTAAGAAAATGACCAAAACTAACCTAAGCTATCTGAAGAAAAGGAAAATATTCTAGCGTAAAATCTATCAAAACCCTAATAAAGCAACCGAATTTAATTTAACTTACCTAAGGGAAACAAAAACCAAACCCCATTTTAAACTTAACAAACCAAACCCAAAACCAAACCCTACTATAACTAAACCAAACCTAATCCTACAAACCTAATTAGCTAACTAACCTAACCAAAGGAAAACCAAATCTAAAAAAACAAACATAACGTAACTAAACTTTCTCTAACAAAATAATTTAACTTACCAAAAAAAAAAATCAAACCAAACTACCCAAACTACATAAATAAGGGGAAATAACATAAAAAAACCCAAATCTTTTAAACCCCAAACTAACAAAATTTAAAGCTGGGGTCAAAGGTCTAGATAAATTTTACTTTATGTAGCAAGGTTTGGGTTGGTTGGGAAAAAGTTTAGTTGGGTTACTATAAGGAAAAAAATTGACATTAAAAGATTCTTTTTGGGACCTTTGGAAATGCTTTTTTGAGTATTCTTTTAGTATAAAAAACATTAAACTTCAGCATTTTGATTTTAAACCTTCGAAAAAATTAACCTTGTTTTAAATAGGAAAAAAATTTTCTTTTCAAATTTTCCCCTAAAGCACGTTCAGAATTGTATAATGATTCACTTTTTAAATTATTTTCCGTTCTACTTTATCTTTGTTTTTTTTTAAAAATCGGACTTTTGTGTTTTTATGATGACGCTTTATTCACTTTCTTCGTATGTTTTATCCCTAAAAAAAAAAAATCTAACCATAATTTTGACGTTAAAAATATATTATATAATAATTATATATATATATATAATATATATATTTTTATATATATAATACACACAATGGACTTTCATGTTAGATTTGTGGGGTGTGTGTGGGGTTTTGGTGTGTGTGTGATAAATAGGCAAGAGAAAAACTGCATCGCTTTTATTTTTTAAAAGGAAATTTCCCACTACCAAACCTACCTAAACTAATAAAATAACCTAACCTACCTTGACCTAATGCCCTAACCTAACTTTAAACAAACAAAAATGACATAACCTAACCTAAAAAATAAAAAACATAACCAAACTTTAACTAGTAAACCAAACCCAACCAAATGTAAAAAAACATAACCTGCCAAAACCAAACCTAACCCATCTAAACCCAGTTAACCTAACCTCCCCAAACCAAACCCTACCCAAACCAAAATTAACCCAAAACTAATCAAGCCAAACCCTTTTTGTCCCTTATTTTTTTCTTTTAGGCTTTTCCCCTTTTACTTCACTTTTACTTTTTTTTGTTGCAGAATCGTTTAAAGGGTTTCCCTCTATAATTTCATTGACTGTTCTGCAACAAAATTTGTACAGTCTCCAAGTCCTTTTACACTTACTGTAATTTCAGTAGCATAAATTTAAGATTTGCTGGCTTTTTGTAAACCAAACATGGAGTCGACAAAATCGGATTTTTATAGCTTAGAAATCGACACTAATTACGTTTAAATTTGGGGATAGTAGGTGGCATAGATTAGCTTAGGTTTTGAAAGGTTATCTTTGGGTGAGGTTAGGTTTAGGTTCTGTTTATGCCTTTAATTTTGGGTTTTGGGTTAGATTATGTTTATTGGTTCCAGCTATGTTAGGTTATGCTTTTTTAGGTATAGGTAAAGTTAGGATAGGTTAGGTTTGATTACTTTGGGAAGAGGATGGTTAGTTTGGTTTAGCAAAATTTTTTGGGTTTAGTTATGTTGGTAGTTAAGTTGGTTAATTTTGGGTTTTAGATTGGTTATTTTATATTTATCATTTTTAGTTGGGTTTGGGTGAAATTGGTTAAGATAGGTTGGGGTTAGGCCGGTAGATTTTCGCTAAAGTATAGGTAAAGCCCAAAATGAATTATAGACTACTATTCTTCATTTCTAATCAAGATATATTTCGTAAAATGTAAAATCCCTAATATATATACACAACCCCCAGTTTTTCACAAAATAGTTTTCTTCGAAGGACTAAAATAAACTTTGCTAGATGTCTAATTCTTCCTACACATCAACGAACTATACCACCTAAACCCCAAACCCCAAACCTTTTAAACCCAATTTAAAACCAGCTAACCTAACATATCTTACTATCTTCAAAAACCCCAAAACAAATCTAATATAAATATAACCAAACCCAAAAACCTGAATTCTACATAACCTAGCCTAGAATAGCAAAACCAACCCTAAACCCAACAATCCTAATCAAAACAAACCCCAAACCCAAAACATAAAAAAAATACCAATCTAACATACCTAACATATTTAACAAAACCCCCTAAACGAAATTTAAACCAAAACCTGAACAAACAAACGAAAAACCTAACCTAAAAAAAAAAAGAAGCACCATAGTTTTTATTTTTCAATGTTTTCCCGGGAATCCGTACACGGGAATTCGCTTGTGTATAACCGCAGGGGGCCCCAAGATTCAAAGAATTAACTAAAAACGGAATACTGGAATACAGGGGAAAAGCAAATTTTTGATTGAAAAGAAAATCATTGGACCTGTATATTATTTAGCTTTTCACTTTTCTTTGCAGTAAGTTTCGAATACTTTGAAGTTTCGAAGCTTATCTGTAAAGAGAAAGTATAAATTTAAATGTAAAGTATAAGTAAATTATTGCAGAAATTATTTCTTTTAAAAAGGATAAACCCCAGAGTGATTTTAAACTGAAAACCATTTGCTTTGTTTTGCAATATCGTTCCAAAAAAGAAAAGAAGCAAATGGATAGGTTTCTAATTACCAAATTAATGTATAAGTTAATTTGATTAAATTGATTTAGGGGAGGGTTAATTTGTTTTTGGTTGGGTAGGTTAGGGTAAATTTGGGGGGGGTTTGGTAAATTAGGTTTGCTAGGTATTTTTATTTCTTGGTTAGGTTAGGATATAGTTTAGGTTGGTAATTTTATTATTTAGTTTAGGGAAGTTTGCCTGTTATTAGATTTTTTTAGGGTTTGGGTTTGGGCAAGTTAGTTGGGTTCGGTTAGATATATTTTTTAGTAAAAATTGGGTTTCCTCGGAAAGGTTAGATTTTTGTTAGTTTTTATTTTAGGTTAGGTAGATTAATAAAGCTGGAATTCTTTTAGAAAAAAAAGCTGATACAGTTTTTCTCTTTACTATTTATTTCAATTACAATAATTTCTTGTTACCTGTTTATCCTCCCCGGGGAAATCTAACTTCTTAGGGGAATTTTAATTTTTTTTATATTTTGAATTTTAAATACGAATGCATATAATTATAATTATATATATAATAAATTATATAATTTATTTGGTGTGTGTGTGGGGTGTTTTGTGTGGGGTTTTCGTGTTGTGGTGTGTGTGTGTGGTGTGTGTGGTGTGTGTGTGTGTGTATTTATATAAATATATTATTGTATGATGTATGTTGTATGTTATATTGTGTTATATAAATATATATATATAATATATTATATATATATATATAATATAATTTTTTATTTATATTGTTAATATAATATATTTTTTTTTTTTTTTTTTCGGGGGGGGGATATATCGAAGAAAAAAATGTCCCAAATATATAAGGATAACAATGATATGTAGAACGAAAAAATTTAAGCCTAGAATATCTAAAAAATTTCTGCGTGCTTTATAGGGGGAGTATTCTCGTTTTGATATAATACCCAATCTAAAGAAATAAAAAAAAAAAAAATATTAATTATCATACTACCCCAAATAAATTTTTCGAAGCTTCAAAAAACAAAATTTCATTGCTTACTGTTGTGTCTCCTTTTTACCTAAAACAATTCCTTATGCCTAAATAAATTAAACCCAAACCCAACCAACTTCAACTTAGCCTAAAATAACTAAAAAATTTCCCCCCTAATTTATATCTAGCGAAATATAGCCCTTTAGAGTAGACTCCAAAAAGACTTTTTTCCATTCATTTTTGTTTTGGCAATTATTAGGGGAATAATGATAATATTACCAGTTTTTAAATTAAACATGAAAATAATGATATAAAATGAAATAAAAGGGAATTTGGTAACATTTGATGATTATTAAATTATTATTATTTTTTCATTATTATTATCATTTTATCCCTTTTTTTATTATTATTTTATTTTATTATTTTTTTATTTTATTATATTATTTTTTTTACTTTAAATTTTTAGTATTATTGCCAAAAAATAATTAAAATGTATAATAACAATAAATAATAATAAGTATAATTATAATAATATAAAAAGTTATAATATTGTTTTTAATATTTTTTTTGTTATTATTTCATTTTATTATTTTTATTGGTAGTATAATTGTAAAAAAAATTATTATACAGTAAATTACGAAATTCATATTAATTTAAAAAATGATATAAATAAAAGATTTATTAAGTTATTATTGTTTTTTTATTTTTATTTCTATTATTTTGTAGTTGTTATTATAAGTGTAAAAAAAAAATTATAATGCAATAATTCATAATAATGATAAAAATTGCAATAATGAGATAAAAATGCAAAATATGATAAAATGATAAAGATGATAAAGTGATAAAACGATAATAATGATGATATCATATAATAATGATGATAATAACGAATTGTTCCCAAAATTTAAAAAAAAAAAGGAAAAAAAAAAAATCCCAAAACTCGAAAAGCGGCAAAATCTAGCGAAATTAGCCTTTTGAGAGTAGACTCCCAAAAGACGTTTTTTCCCTTCTTTTTTATTTGGCAATTATTAGGGTAAAAATGTAATAATTACCCGAATTCTATTAAACATGAAATAATGATGAAAAAAAAGTGAGAATAAAGATTTAGTAAATTTTATCATTATTAATATTATTACTATTTTTCATTTTATTATCATTATTATTATTATTATTTTTTTTTTATTATTATTTTTATTATTATTATCTTATTTTATTTTATTTTATTACTTTAATTATTAGTATTTTTTTCCAAACCTATATTATAACTGTAAAAATAACATAATATAATAATAAATATAATTTAATAATACTAATTGTTAGATATTGTTATTAATATTATTATTGTTAATTTTCATTATTATTTTTTACTGGGAGTAAATTGTAAAATATTATTTAAAAAAGAAAATTACAGTAATAAAGATATTAATAAAAAAAAGATATAAATAATTATTATAAAAAAAGTTTTATTGTTATTTTGTTATGACTATAATGCAATAATTGCAATAAAATGATAAAAAATTGCAAAAATGATATAATAATTGCATAATGATGATAATGAAGATGATAATGAAGATAATGATGATGAAAACGAAAAAAATGATGATAATCATGATAATAATGATGATAATAAAGGAAATTTTTCCAAATAATAAAAAGGTAAAAAGAAAAAAAAATCCAAAAATTCAAAAAAAGGGAAAATCTAGCGAAATATAGCTTTTTTAGAGTAACTCCAAAATGAGTTTTTTTCCCTTTATTTGATGATTCTGGAAATTTTAGATAATATGATAAAATTTACCAGAATTTATTAATCGTGACAATAATGATGATAAAAGGAATAAGAGAAATTTGGGGTCATTTTAGATTATTTTATTATTACTATTTTCATTATTATTTTCATTATTATTATTATTTATTTTTTTATTATTTTTATTATTTTTTTATTATTTTCTTTTAAATTTTTAATAATATTGCCAAAAAAATATATAAAACTGTAATAATACAAAAATAATAATAATAAGTAATTATAATAATAGAATTGTTATAAATTGTTATTAATATTATTTTGTTATTATTTTCATTATTATTATTTTTACTGGTAGTATAATTGTAAAAATATTATTATAAAAGTAATAATTACGTAAAAAGATATTAATTTAAAATAATGATATAAATTATTTTTTAAATAACTTTATTATTTTAATTTTTTTTGTTTTTACTATTATTATTGTAGTTTTTATTAAAGAGTAAAAAAATTTTTATTATAAATGCAATATTGCAAAATAATGATAAAAATTTTAATAAGATGATAAAAATTTCAAAAAGATGATATAGATATAAAGTGATAATAAAGATAAAATGATGATAAAGTAGTAATGATGATAATCTGATAAAAATGATAAAAAAACAGGAATTTTGCCATATATAATAAAAAAAAAAAAAGGTAAAAGAAAAAAAACCCAAAAATCGAAAAGCGGCAAAATCTACGAAATAAAGCCTTTTTAGAGAAGACTCCAAAATAGTTTTTTTCCATTTATTTTAGATTCTGGAATTATTAGGGAAATAAAAAATTTCCAGAATTCTATTAATCATACAAAAATGATGAAAAAAGTGAAAAAAAAGAATTTGAAACTTTTATGATTTTAAATTTTTTCTTTATCATTTTTTTATCATTTACATTATTATCATTATTATTATTATTATTATTATTATTATTATTATTATTATTATTATTATTATTATTATTACTTTAATTATTAGTATTATTGCCAAAAAATATATTATAACTGTAATAATAACAATAATAATAATAAATAAGTATAATTATAATAATACTAATTGTTATAATATTCTTATTAATAACATTATTGTTATTATTATCATTATTATTATTTTTACTGGTAGCATAATTGTAAAAATAATTATTATAACAGTAATAATTACAGTAATAACGATATCAATTAAAATAATGATATAAATGATTATTATAAAGACGTTATTATTGTTATTATTATTGTTATTACCATTATTATTGTAGTTCTTATTAGTATGTATGTAAAAATATATATTATAACTGCAATAATTGCAATAATAAAGATAGTAATTGCAATAAAGAGAATAATAATTGCAATAATGATGATAATGATGATGATAATGATGATAATGATGATGATAACGATAATAATGATGATAATCATGATAATAATGATGATAATAACAGGAATTGTGTCCATATATAATAAAAAATGGCAAAAGTCGAAAAAGCGGTAAAATCTAGCGAAATATAGCCTTTTGAGAGTTGACTCCAAAATGACGTTTTTTCCATTCATTTGATGATTCTGGCAATTATTAGGGTAACAATGATAATAATTACCTGAATTCTATTAATCATGATAATAATAATGATAAAAGTGAGAATAAAGAGAATTTGGATAACAATTGATGATTATTACTATTATTACTATTATCATTATTATTATCATTATTATTATTATTATTATTATTATTATTATTATTATTATTATTATTATCATTATCATTATTATTATTATTATTATTATTATTATTATTATTATTATTATTATTATTGCTTTAATTATTAGTATTATTGCCAAAAAATATATTATAACTGTAAAAACAACAACAATAATAATAATAAGTATAATTATAATAATACTAATTGTTATAATATTGTTATTAATATTATTATTGTTATTATTATCATTATTATTATTTTTACTGGTAGTATAATTGTAAAAATAATTATCATAACAGTAATAATTACAGTAATAACGATATTGATTAAAATAATGATATAAATAATTATTATAAAACGTTATTATTGTTATTATTATTGTTATTACTATTATTATTGTAGTTGTTATTAGTATAGATGTAAAAATATATATTATAACTGCAATAATTGCAATAATAATGATAATAATTGCAATAATGATGATAATAATTGCAATAATGATGATAATGATGATGATAATGATGATAATAATGATGATAACGATAATAATGGTGATAATCATGATAATAATGATGATAATAACAGGAATTGTGTCTATATATAATAAAAAAGGTAAAAGAAAAAAATCCCAAAAGTCGAAAAAGCGGCAAAATCTAGCGAAATATAGCCTTTTGAGAGTAGACTCCAAAATGACGTTTTTTTCCATTCATTTGATGATTCTGGCAATTATTAGGGTAATAATGATAATAATTACCAGAATTCTATTAATCATGACAATAATGATGATAAAAGTGAGAATAAAGAGAATTTGGATTACTCTTATCATTATTATTATCAATATTATTATTATTATTATTATTATTATTATTATTATTATTATTATTATTATTACTTTAATTATTAGTATTATTGCCAAAAAATATATTATAACTTTATAATAACAATAATGATAATAATAAGTATAATTATAATAATACTAATTGTTATAATATTGTTATTAATATTATTATTGTTATTATTATCATTATTATTATTTTTACTGGTAGTATAATTGTGAAAATAATTATTATAACAGTAATAATTACAGTAATAACGATATTAATTAAAATAATGATATAAATAATTATTATAAAAACGTTATTATTGTTATTATTATTGTTATTACTATTATTATTGTAGTTGTTATTAGTATAGTTGTAAAAATATATATTATAACTACAATAATTGCAATAATAATGATAATAATTGCAATAATGATGATAATAATTGCAATAATGATGATAATGATGATGGTAATGATGATAATGATGATGATAACGATAATAATGATGATAATCATGATAGTAATGATGATAATAAAAGGAATTGTGTCCATATATAATAAAAAAAGGTAAAAGAAAAAAATCCCATCCCGTTAGATTATACATACCCAATCTATAAAGAAAATAAAAAAAAGAAAATATTAATTATCATACTACCCAAAATAAATTTTTCGAAGCTTCAAAAATCAACATTACATTGCTATACTGTTAGTGTCTCCTTATACCTAAATCAATCTCCTTATGCCTAAACTAAAATTAACCTAACCTAACTCAACTTAAACTTAGCCTAACCTAATCTAAAAATTCCGAACCTAATCTATATATCTAGCGAAATATAGCCTTTTGAGAGTAGACTCCAAAATGACGTTTTTTCCATTCATTTGATGATTCTGGTAATTATTAGGGTAACAATGATAATAATTACATGAATTCTCTTAATCATGACAATAATGATGATAAAAGTGAGAATAAAGAGAATTATTATTGCCAAAAAATATATTATAACTGTAAAAATAACAATAATAATAATAATAAGTATAATTATAATAATACTAATTGTTATAATATTGTTATTAATATTATTATTGTTATTATTATCATTATTGTTATTTTTACTGGTAGTATACTTGTAAAAATAATTATCATAACAGTAATAATTACAGTAATAACGATATTAATTAAAATAATGATATAAATAATTGTTATAAAAACGTTATTATTGTTATTATTATTGTTATTACTATTATTATTGTAGTTGTTATTAGTATAGATGTAAAAATATATATTATAACTGCAACAATTGTAATAATAATGATAATAATTGCAATAATGATGATAATGATGATGATAATGATGATAATGATGATGATAACGATAATAATGATGATAATATTGATAATAATTATGATAATAACAGGAATTGTGTCCATATATAATAAAAAAGGTAAAAGAAAAAAAATCCCAAAAGTCGAAAAAGCGGCAAAATCTAACGAAATATAGCCTTTTGAGAGTAGATTCCAAAATGACGTTTTTTCCATTCATTTGATGATTCTGGCAATTATTAGGATAATAATGATAATAATTACCAGAATTCTATTAATCATGACAATAATGAGATAAAAATGAGAATAAAGTGAATTGCGATATCCATTTGATGATTATGACATTATTAATTATTATATTATGATTATCATATTATCCTTATTATGATTATTATATTATTATTATATTATTATATATTATTAACTTTAAATATTAGTATTATTGCCAAAAAATGATATTTATAACTTAATAATAGCAATAAAAATAATTAATAAGTATAATTATAAAATACTAATTGTTATAATATTGTATTACTATATAATTGTATTATTCTCATTATTATTATTTTTAATGGTAGTATACTTGGCAACATAATTATTATAACAGTAAAATACAGTAATAACGATATTAATAAAAATAATAATATAAATAATTATTATAAAAAAACGTATTATTGTTATTATGGATAATCATTGCAATAATGATGATGATGATGATGATGATGATGATAAATGATAATAATGATGATGATAAATGATAATAATGCTGATGATCAATGATAATAATGATGATGATAAACAGGAATTTGTGTCCTATATAATAAAAAAAGGTTAAAGAAAAGAATTCCAAAAGTCGAAAAAATGGAAAATCTAGCGAAATATAGCCTTTTGAGAGTAGACTCGAAAATGATGTTTTTTCCATTCATTTGATATTCTGGCAATTATAAAGGCAATAATGATAATAATTACCAGAAATTCTATTATAATGGACAATAATGATGATAAAAGTGAGAATAAGAGAATTGGATAACTTTGATGATTATTAATATATTATATTATTCATTATTATTCATTCATTTATCATTTTTATTATTAGTATTATTATTATTATTACTATTATTACTAGATTATTACTTAATATTAGTATTATTGCCAAAACATAATATTATAGCGTAATAATAACAATAATAATAATGATAAAGTATAAGTATAATAAGACTAATTGGTGATAATATTGATAGTTAATATTATATTGTTATTATTATCATATTATTTTTTTTACTGGTAGTATAATTGTAAAAATAATTATTAAAAACAGTAATAATTACAGTAATAACGATCTCATTAATATAATGATATAAATAATGATTATAAAAACGGTATTATATTATATTATTGTTTATACTATTATTATTGTAGTTGTTGAATAGATAGATGTAAAAATATATATATAATGGCAATTAATGGATAATAATGATAAATAATTGCCAATAATTGCTGATAATAATGCAATAATGATGATAAATGATGATGATAAATGATGATATGGGATAATGATGCTGAAACGATAATAATGATGATAATCATGATAATTATGATGAGATAAAGGCATTGTGTCATATATAATAAAAAGGGGAAAAGAAAAAAAATCCCAAAAGTCGAAAAGCGCAAAATCTAGCGAAATTATAGCCTATTGAGAGTAGACTCAAAAATGACGTTGATTCATTCTTTGATGATCTGGCAATATTAGGGTAATAATGATAAAATTACCAGACTTTCTATTTAATCATGACAATACTGATGATAAAAGTGAGAATAAAGGAATTTGGAAACATTTGAGATTATTAAGATTAGTACTATTATATTATTATTATATTATTATTTATGATTAATTATTTTTATTATTATTATTATTATTTATTATATTATTACTTTGATGTATTATATTATTGCCAAAAAAATAATTATTACTGTATAATAACAATAATTAAATAATAATAATTATAATTATTATAATACTAATGTTATAATATTGGTTATTGATATATTATTGGTATTATTACATTATTATTATTTTTTATGGTAGTATAAGGTAAAAAATGATGATAGTCACAGTAATAATTACAGTAATAAAGATATTAAATTAAAATAACTAATGATATAAATAAATTATTATAAAAACCGTTATTATTTTTATTATTATTGTTATACTATTATATTGTAGTTGTCATAGTATAGTTGTAAAAAATATATATTATAACTGCCAATAATTGCAATATAATGATAAATTAAATTTCAATATGATGATAATAATTTCAATATGATGATAATGATGATGATAATGATGCTAATGATGATTATAACTATAATATGATGAGATTATCATGAAAATATATGATGCATAATAACAGGAATTGTATCCATATATACATTAAAAAAAAGGTAAAAGAAAAAAAATCCCAAAAGTCGAAAAGAGCGGGAAAATCTAGCGAAATGAGCCTTCTGAGAGTAGACCCACAAAATGACGTTTTTTTCCAGTCATTTGATGATTCTGTCAATTATTAGGGTAATAATGATAATAATTACCAGAATTCTAGTAATCATGCAATACTGATGATAAAAGTGAGAATAAAGAGAATGGAGAAACCTTTTAGATTATAATATTATATACTATTCTCGTCCTCCCCGTTACCCTTTCTCCTCCTTTCTCCTCGTCTTTCAACGTCTTTCTTCCACTTCTATCTCTCAGTTCCCCCTTTCTCCTCCTTACTCCTCCTCCTTCCACTGGTATCTTCCCGTATAATAGAAAAAACACTCTTACGTGTTGGGACAATGGAAGAAAAACCACAAATACAAAAATTAGATTCATTAAAATAAGACTACAGTTTATGTTACATACAAACACCACACCACACACACACACACACACACACACCCACACACACACACACACATAATAATATATCTAGATATATATATTATATATATATATAATATATATATTATATATTAAACATATATATATATATATATATATATATATATAGATATCTATCTATATATATATAGATATATGTATGTATATTGTAGTTGTATGTATATATATATGGATATACTAAATATATATATATCATACTATATATATATATAATATATATATATATATATATGTGTGTGTGGGTGTGTATGTGTGGGTGTGTGTATGTGTGTATGTGTGTGTGTGTGATGTGTGTGTGTGTATGGTATGGTTTTTCTGTAGTGGTGAGTTTTTGATTTCTTCTGTGATATATAATATTATCATTATTACCCTAATAATTGCCAAAATCATCAAAGAAATCGAGAAAAAAAAAATGTCATTTTGGAGTATACCTTCAAAAGGCCTATATTTCCGCTAGATTTGCGCTTTTTCGACTTTTGGAAAATGTTTTCTTTTACCTTTTTTATTATATATGGACACAATTGCTGTTATTATCATCATTATTATCATGATTTCCTCAATATTATCGTCATCATATTATTACAATGTTAAGAAAACAGTCGAAAAATCCGAGCCAATGAACACTTTAGAAAAATGACGTATATTGTCATTCTGGTAGCCATTCTGTCATTTGGTTGTCATTATTGTCATTATGGTGCCATTATTGTCATGTTCATTCTAGTTGCCATGTAATTATGATTGCCATGTACTTATGGTTTTCAATCATTCTGTTTGCCATTTAGTTATTCCGATTTTCATGTCATCTTTGTTGTCATATTGCCCATTCTGATTTGCATACATTGTCATCATGTTGTCATTGTATTTCTGGTCGTCATATTGTCTATTTTGGTGCCATATTGTCATCTGTTGTCATATTGCATTGCAGGCTGGCCAACATTGTCATTCGGTTGTTATATTGTTTATTCGGTTCCCAATATTGTCATTTATGGTAGTCTTGCTGTTCATTAATGGTTGCCATATTGATGTATTTTTCTTTTGACTCTCGCCATGAAAAACGTCATGTATTAGGAGAGTCATGTTTCTATTATTGATTTTGTTTGGATATTGTGATCTAGAGGTTTATTATTTTACATGATGACTGATCAGTTAAAATGAACACATTTGAAATTCATAATTTCTATTGTTAGTATTAAATTGAATCGTTTGATTTCAGTCAACTGAAATTACGTAATTGGTGGATTGATGAACACACTTGCTTGCTGTTAACAAGAATTTGCGTGTTAAAGTTATCGACCCCCCCCCCCATCCACCTTACGGTTATATGTCTAATCCTACAGTAAGGCAGATAATTTTGATCGGCCGGGGCCCTAATTCATCATTAATCCCACTATTAAGGAGAGGGGTAATGATAAACGAATAAGTTTATATTTATCATCATTTATTGTTTATTTACTATATTTTAAGAATATTTTTGATTTTTATGTTTGTTATTGCATCATAATTATATATATTCTTATTATATATCTGTTATTAATCACTATCAGTTTTTCATGATTGTATTCATTCTCTATTTATATTTTTTATCATTTTCGTGTTGTATTTATTATTTGGAAATTAGTGTTTTTTACTATGATAACTATTGATTCATCATCGTATTCATATCTTGTTATTACTGAATTTCTCCATTTATTTTATCTTTGTCTTTTTCTTACTACCGTAAGTTATTTTGCAGGTCAATTCTCAAATTATGATTTCGTTCCGTTCCAGCTTATGTTTTAATCTTATTTCTATGCTTCTCAAAATTCTTCAATTCTTATTTTCCTTTGTCTATTTCTTAATTTTATCGTGTTTATGTATTGTTTCTCTTACAATTAATAATACTATATATTATATATATATATTAATTGTAAGAAAAAAACAATACATAAAAACGATAAATTAAAGAAATAAGAAAAAAAGAAAAGAAAATAGAACGTGAAGAATTTTGAGAAAGCATAGAAATGAAGATTAAAACATAAGCTTTGGAAGGAAGCGAAAATCAATAATTTGAGAATTGACTGCAAAAAATTAACTTACGGTTAGTAAGAAAAAGCAAAACGATAAAATTAAGGAGAAAATTCAGTAATAAAAGATTATGAAAAATGAGATACAATAGTATCAATCGTAAAAAAACAAACTAATTCCAAAAATAAATTACAACACTAAAATGATAAAAAATATTAAATAGATAATGAATACACTCATGAAAATGTGATAAGTTGAATGATAACAGATTAATAAATAAGAATATATATAGTTATGAATGAATAACCAAACCATAAAAATCAAAAATTATTATAAAATATAGTAAATAAACAATAAAATGATGATAAATATAAAACTTATTCGTTTATCATATCCTCTCCTAATAGTGGGGATAATGAGGGAAATTAGTGCCCGGAGGCATCAAAATTATCTGCTGATGGAGGATTAGTACATATAACCGTAACGATAAATTAACAAGCAAATTCATTGGTTAACAGAAGCAAGTGGTATCATCAATCAACCAATTACGTAATTTCAGTTGACTGAAATCAAACGTTCAATTAAATAATAAACAATGAATATCAAATTTCAAAAATGTTGTTCATTTTAACTGATCAGTCATCATGTAAAATAATAAAACTCGAGATCACAACTATACAAACAAAAATCAATAATAAAAACATGACTGCTCTAATACAGACGTTTTTCATGCGAGAGTCAAAAGAAAAAAAAAAAGAATCAATATGGCAACCAGAAATGACAGAATGGAATACCAGAATGACAATATTGGAACCAGAATAACAATATAACAACCAGAATGACAAGGTGGCTAGCTCTGAATGGCAAATATGACAACCAGACTGACAACTATGGCAACAAAAATGACAATATGGACGACCAGAAATACAATGACAACATGAAGAACAATGTAGCAATCAGAATGGGCAATATGACAACAAAGATGACAGAAAATCGAATAAACGAAATGGCACCCAGAATGATATGACAACCATAAAGTTGTACATGGCCAATCATAATGACATGGCAACTAGAATGAACATGACAATATGGCAACCATAATGACAATATGACAACCAGAATGCCAGAATGGCTACAGAAATGACAATATACGTCATTTTCTAAAGTTTCATTGGCTAGGATTTGTCGATGTTTTCATTAAAAGTGATAATAATGATGATAACGATATTATTGATGATAATCATGATAATAATGATGATTAATAAAGGAATTGTGTCCATATATAATAAAAAAGTAAAAAATACAAACATTCCAAAAGTCGAAAAGCGGCAAAATCTAGCGAATATGCCTGTGAGCGTATACCTCCAAAATGAACATTTTTTTTTCTCGATTTCTTTGAGATTTGGCAATTATTAGGGTAATAATGATAATATTATATATCCACAGAGACAATCAAAAAACTCACACATACAGAAAAAAAACACATCCGCATACCACACACCCACATACACACACACACACATACCACACATACACAAACACAACATTACACACACACACACACATAGATATATATATATATATATATTATATATATATATATATATATATATATTATATATATAATTATATATATAAATACAAACATACATATATACATACATATATATATATCTATATATATATATATATAATATAGATATAGGTGTGTGGGGTGTGTGTGGTGTGTGTGTGTGTGTGTGTGTGTGGGTGTGTGTTTGATGTACAGAAACGTAGTCCTTATTTGTATTGAAATCTATTTGGATTGTGGGTTTTTGTCCATTGTCCCAACAGTAAGAGTGTTTTTTCTATTAATACGGGAAGGATAAATAGTGGAAGGCGGAGGATAAGGAGGAGAAAGGGAACTGAGAGATAGAAGTGGACGAAAAGACGTTGAAGACGAGGAGAAGGAGGAGAAAGGGTAACGGGGAGGACAGAGGAATAGTAATAATATTAATAATCATAAAAATGTTATCCAAAACTCTTTATCTCAACTTGTATCATCATTATTGTATGATTAATTAGAATTCTGGTAATTATTATCGTCATTATGACCATAATAATTGACAGAATCATCAAAGAATGGGAAAAAAACGGTCATTTGGCTCTACTCTCAGAAGGTCGATTCGCGAGATTTTCCCGCTCTTCGACTTTGGATTTTTTTCTTTAACCTTTTTTTATTATATATGGATACAATTCCTGTTATTATCATCATTATTTTCATGATATAAGTCATTAGTATCGTTATAATCATCATTATCATCATTATCATCATCATATCCATCATTATTTGAAGATTATTATCATCATTATTGAACTATTATCATTATTTATTGCCAATTATTGCAGTTATAATATAATATTTTTAACAACTATACTAAATGACCACTACAATAATAATAGTAATAAACAATAATAATAACAATAATACGTGTATAATAATTATTATATAACATTTTAATTAATATCTTTATTATGTAATATTTACTTTAGTAATAATCATTGTTACAATTATAATACCAGTAAAAATAATAATACTGATTATAATAACAATAATAATATCAATAACAATATATATACAATTTAGTATTATAATAATTATAAGGATTATTATTATTGTTGTTATATTATTACAGTAATAATATAATTTTATGGCAATAATACTAATAATCAAGTAATAATAATAATAATAATAAATAATACTAATAATAATAATAAATAATAATAATAATAATAATAATAATAATAATAGTAATACTATAATATCATCCAAATGTAATCAAATTCTCTTTATTCTCATTTTATCATATTATTGTCGATGATTAATAGAATTCTCGGTAATTATGTATCATTATTACCCTAAGAATTGGCCAGAATCATCAAATGAATGGAATAAAACGTAATTTTTGGAGTATACTCTCAATAGGCTATCTTTCGCTAGATTTTGCCGCTTTTTCGACTTTTGGGATTTGTTTTTTCTTTTCCCCTTCTATTATATATGGACATCACTTCCCTGTTATAATCATCATAATATCATGTTATCCATCATTAATTATCGTGTTATCATCATCTTATCACCATTATCATAATTATCATCATTATATCATCATTATTGAAATTATTATCAATAATTAGTGCAATTAGTACATTATTCTGCAATTATGGCAATTATAATATATAAGTTTTACAAGTCTATACTATTAAAAAAAACTAACAATAATAATAGTACTAACACTAAAAATAATAATAATAACGTTTTTATAATAATTATTATATCATTATAGTAAATTATATCGTTATTACTGTAATCTAATTACTGCTTGTAAAAGTATTGTTACAATATACTAACAGTAAAAAGAATAATAATGATAATAATAACAATAATACGATTTAATATCAAATAGTTATAAACAATAGTATGATTATAATTATACTTATCATTATTATTATGGTAATTATTACATCTATAATAATGTTTTGGCAATAATACTAATAATTAAGTAATAATAATAGTAATACTCGTAATAAATAATAAGTAATAATAAAATAAAAAATGATAATGATAATAATATGATAAATAGTAATAATATCATAATCATCAAATGTTATCCAAAATTCTCTTTATTCTCACTTTTTATCATCATTATTGTCATGATTAATTAGAAATGCTGGTAATTTATTATAATTATTGCCTTTATAATTGCCAGAATCATCAAATGAATGGAAAAAACATCATTTTCGAGTCTACTCTCAAAGGCTATATTTCGCTAGATTTTCCCATTTTTTCGACTTTTGGGATGGGGGGAACATTTTTTTTTTTTTTTTTTTTTTCTTTACCTGTTTTTTTATTATATAGAGGACACAATTCCTGTTATTATCATCATTATTATCTGAGTACATCATATTCTCATTTATCATCATCATTATCTCATTATTCATCATTATCATTCATCATTATCATACATTATTGCAATTATTAATCAATAATAAACACTAATAACGTTTTTATAATAATTACTTTATGATGTATTATTTTGTAATATCGGTATTACTGTTAATTATTACGGTTATAATAATTATTTTGACAATTTATACTACCATTAAAAATAATAATAATGAGAATAATAACAATTATAATATTAATAAACAATATTATAACAATAGTATTATTAGAATATACTTATTATTATTTTATTGCTAGTATTAGTTATAATATATTTTTTGGCAATAATTACTAATAATTAAAAGAATAAGAATAATATAATAATTAATACTAATAATAATAATAATAATAATGATAATAATGATAATAATAATGATAATATAATAATAGTAATCAATCATCAAATGATATCGAAATTCACTTATTCTCATTTTTTATCATCATTATGTCATGATTAATAGAATTCTGGTAATTATTATCATATTAATCCTAATAATTGCAGAATCACAAATGAATGGAAAAAACGTCATTTGGCATCCTACTCCTCAAAGGCTATATTTCGTTAGATTTGCCGCTTTTTCGACTTTTGGCGATTTTTTTTCTGTTACCTTTTTATTATATATGGATACAATTCCTGTTATTATCATCATTATTTTCATGATTATCATCATTATTATCGTTATAATCATCATTATCATCATTATCATCATCATTATCATCATTATTGAAATTATTATCATCATTATTGAAATTATTATCATTATTATTGCAATTATTGCAGTTATAATATATATTTTTACAACTATACTAATGACAACTACAATAATAATAGTAATAACAATAATAATAACAATAATAACGTTTTTATAATAATTATTTATATCATTATTTTAATTAATATCTTTATTACTGTAATTATTACTGTTATAATAATCATTTTTACAATTATACTACCAGTAAAAATAATAATAATGATAATAATAACAATAATAATATCAATAACAATATTATAACAATTAGTATTATAATAATTATAATTATTATTATTATTATTGTTATTATTACAGTAATAATATATTTTTTGGCAATAATACTAATAATCAAAGTAATAATAATAATAATAATAATAATAATAATAATAATAATAATAATAATAATAATAATAATAATAATAATAGTAATAATATTAATAATCATCAAATGTTATCCAAATTCTCTTTATTCTCACTTTTATCATCATTATTGTCATGATTAATAGAATTCTGGTAATTATTATCATTATTACCCTAATAATTGCCAGAATCATCAAATGAATGGAATAAACGTCATTTTGGAGTCTACTCTCAATAGGCTATATTTCGCTAGATTTTGCCGCTTTTTCGACTTTTGGGATTTTTTTTCTTTTCCCCTTTTTATTATATATGGACACAATTCCTGTTATAATCATCATAATTATCATGATTATCATCATTATTATCGTTATCATCATCATTATCACCATTATCATCATTATCATCATCATTATCATCATTATTGCAATTATTATCATCATTATTGCAATTAATATCGTTATTACTGTAATTATTACTGTTTTAATAATTATTTTTACAATTATACTACCAGTAAAAAAAATAATAATGATAATAATAACAATAATAATATTAATATCAATATTATAACAATTAGTATTATTATAATTATACTTATCATTATTATTATTGTTATTATTACAGCTATAATATATGTTTTGGCAATAATACTAATAATTAAAGTAATAATAATAGTAATAATAGTAATAATAATAATAATAATAATAATAAAAATGATAATGATAATAATAATGATAATAGTAATAATATTAATAATCATCAAATGTTATCCAAATTCTCTTTATTCTCACTTTTATCATCATTATTGTCATGATTAATAGAATTCTGGTAATTATTATCATTATTGCCTTTATAATTGCCAGAATCATGAAATGAATGGAAAAAACATCATTTTCGAGTCTACTCTCAAAAGGCTATATTTCGCTAGATTTTCCCATTTTTTCGACTTTTGGGATTTCTTTTCTTTTACCTTTTTTTATTATATAGGGACACAATTCCTGTTATTATCATCATTATTATCATGATTATCATCATTATTATCATTATCATCATCATTATCATCATTATCATCATTATCATCATCATTATCATCATTATTGCAATTATTATCAATAATAACAATAATAACGTTTTTATAATAATTATTTATATTATTATTTTTATTAATATCGTTATTACTGTAATTATTACTGTTATAATAATTATTTTGACAATTATACTACCATTAAAAATAATAATAATGATAATAATAACAATTATAATATTAATAACAATATTATAACAATTAGTATTATTATAATTATACTTATTATTATTTTTATTGCTATTATTAGTTATAATATATTTTTTGGCAATAATACTAATAATTAAAGTAATAATAATAATAATAATAATAATAATAATAATAATAATAATAATAATGATAATAATGATAATAATAATGATAATAGTAATAATAGTAATAATCATCAAATGATATCGAAATTCACTTTATTCTCATTTTTATCATCATTATTGTCATGATTAATAGAATTCTGGTAATTATTATCATTATTATCCTAATAATTGCCAGAATCATCAAATGAATGGAAAAAACGTCATTTTGGAATCTACTCTCAAAAGGCTATATTTCGTTAGATTTTGCCGCTTTTTCGACTTTTGGGATTTTTTTTCTTTTACCTTTTTTATTATATATGGACACAATTCCTGTTATTATCATAATTATTATCAATATTATCATCATTATTATCGTTATCATCATCATTATCATCATTATCATCATCATTATCATCATTATTGCAATTATTATCATCATTATTGCAATTATTATCATTATTATTACAATTGTTGCAGTTATAATATATATTTTTACATCTATACTAATAACAACTACAATAATAATAGTAATAACAATAATAATAACAATAATAACGTTTTTATAACAATTATTTATATCATTATTTTAATTAATATCGTTATTACTGTAATTATTACTGTTATGATAATTATTTTTACAAGTATACTACCAGTAAAAATAACAATAATGATAATAATAACAATAATAATATTAATAACAATATTATAACAATTAGTATTATTATAATTATACTTATTATTATTATTATTGTTATTTTTACAGTTATAATATATTTTTTGGCAATAATAATTCTCTTTATTCTCACTTTTATCATCATTATTGTCATGATTAAGAGAATTCATGTAATTATTATCATTGTTACCCTAATAATTACCAGAATCATCAAATGAATGGAAAAAACGTCATTTTGGAGTCTACTCTCAAAAGGCTATATTTCGCTAGATATATAGATTAGGTTCGGAATTTTTAGATTAGGTTAGGCTAAGTTTAAGTTGAGTTAGGTTAGGTTAATTTTAGTTTAGGCATAAGGAGATTGATTTAGGTATAAGGAGACACTAACAGTATAGCAATGTAATGTTGATTTTTGAAGCTTCGAAAAATTTATTTTGGGTAGTATGATAATTAATATTTTCTTTTTTTTATTTTCTTTATAGATTGGGTATGTATAATCTAACGGGATGGGATTTTTTTCTTTTACCTTTTTTTATTATATATGGACAAAATTCCTTTTATTATCATCATTACTATCATGATTATCATCATTATTATCGTTATCATCATCATTATCATCATTACCATCATCATTATCATCATTATTGCAATTATTATCATCATTATTGCAATTATTATCATTATTATTGCAATTATTGTAGTTATAATATATATTTTTACAACTATACTAATAACAACTACATTAATAATAGTAATAACAATAATAATAACAATAATAACGTTTTATAATAATTATTTATATCATTATTTTAATTAATATCGTTATTACTGTAATTATTACTGTTATAATAATTATTTTACAATTATACTACCAGTAAAAATAATAATAATGATAATAATAACAATAATAATATTAATAACAATATTATAACAATTAGTATTATTATAATTATACTTATTATTATCATTATTGTTATTATGAAAGTTATAATATATTTTTTGGCAATAATACTAATAATTAAAGTAATAATAATAATAATAATAATAATAATAATAATAATAATGATAATAGTAATAATATTGATAATCATCAAATGTTATCCAAATTCTCTTTATTCTCACTTTTATCATCATTATTGTCATGATTAATAGAATTCTGGTAATTATTATCATTATTACCCTAATAATTGCCAGAATCATCAAATGAATGGAAAAAAACGTCATTTTGGAGTCTACTCTCAAAAGGCTATATTTCGCTAGATTTTGCCGCTTTTTCGACTTTTGGGATTTTTTTCTTTTACCTTTTTTATTATATATGGACACAATCCCTGTTATTATCATCATTATTATCATGATTATCATCATTATTATCGTTATCATCATCATTATCATCATTATCATCATCATTATCATCATTATTGCAATTATTATCATCATTATTGCAATTATTATCATTATTATTGCAATTATTGCAGTTATAATATATATTTTTACATCTATACTAATAACAACTACAATAATAATAGTAATAACAATAATAATAACAATAATAACGTTTTATAATAATTATTTATATCATTATTTTAATCAATATCGTTATTACTGTAATTATTACTGTTATGATAATTATTTTTACAATTATACTACCAGTAAAAATAATAATAATAATAATAATAATAATAATAATATAAATAATAATATAATGAATATAATAATAATATAATAATATAATAATAATATAATAATAATGATATATAATGTAATGTAATAATAGTAATAATCATCAATGTTATCCAAATTCTCTTATTCTCACTTTACATTATTATTATCATGATTAATAGAATTCAGGTAATTATTATCATTGTTACCCTAATAATTGCCAGAATCATCAAATGAATGGAAAAAACGTCATTTTGGAGTCACTCTCAAAAGGCTATATTTCGCTAGATTTTCCGCTTTTTCGACTTTTGCATTTTTTTTTATAATATGGACACAATTCCTGTTATTATATCATTATTATCATGATTATCATCATATATCGTATATCATCATATCATATATCATCATTATCATCATCATTATCATCATTATTGCAATTATTATCATCATTATCATTGCAATTACTATCTTTATTATTGCAATTATTGCATTATAATAATATTTTTACATCTATACTAATAACAACTACAATAATAATAGTAATAACAATAATAATAACAATAATAACGTTTTTATAATAATTATTTATATCATTATTTTAATTAATATCTTTATTACTGTAATTATTACTATTATAATAATTATTTTTACAATTATACTACCAGTAAAAATAATAATAATGATAATAATAACAATAATAATATTAATAACAATATTATAACAATTCGTATTATTATAATTATACTTATTATTATTATTATTGTTATTATTACAGTTATAATATATTTTTTGGCAATAATACTAATAATTAAAGTAATAATAATAATAATAATAATAATAATAATAATAATAATAATAATAATAATGATAATAATAATGATAATAGTAATAATATTAATAATCATCAAATGTTATCCAAATTCTCTTTATTCTCACTTTTATCATCATTATTGTCACGATTAATAGAATTCTGGTAAATATTATCATTATTACTCTAATAATTGCCAGAATCATCAAATGAATGGAAAAAACGTCATTTTGGAGTCTACTC
>NW_023639347.1:0-12203 GCF_015228065.2 Penaeus monodon | reverse complement strand
AAATAATAGTATAATATAATGATCATGAATGTTACGAATTCTTTTTTCTCACTTTTATCACATATTCTATGATTAATAAATCTGGTAATTATATCATTATTACCCTAATAATTGCCAGAATCATCAAATGAATGGAAAAAACGTCATTTTGGAGTCTACTCTCAAAAGGCTATATTTCGCAATATTTTGCCGCTTTTTCGACTTTTGGGATTTTTTTTCTTTTACCTTTTTTATTATATATGGACACAATTCCTGTTATTATCATCATTATTATCATGAATATCATCATTATCACCGTTATCATCATCCTTATCATCATTATCATCATTATCATCATCATTATCATCATTATTGCAATTATTATCATCATTATTGCAACTATTATCATTATTATTGCAATTATTGCAGTTATATATATAATTTTACATCTATACTAATAACAACTATAATAATAATATTAATAACAATAATAATATTAATAACAATTTTATAACAATTAGTATTATTATAATTATACTTATTATTATTATTTGCTATTATTACAGTTTTATATATTTTTTGGCAAAAATACTAATAATCAAAGTAATAACAATAATAATAATGATAATAATAATATATAATAATAATAATAATGAGAATAAAATGATAATAGCAATAATATTAATAATCACCAAATGTTATCCAAATTCTCTTTATTCTCACTTTATCATCATTATTGTCATGATTAATAGAATTCTGGTAATTATTATCATTATTCCCCTAATAATTGCCATAATCATCAAATGCATGGAAAAACGTCATTTTGGAGTCTATTCTAAAATGGCTATATTTCGCTAGATTTTGCCGCTTTTTCGACTTTTGGGATTTTTTTTCTTTTACCTTTTTTTTTATTATATATGGACACTATTCCTGTTATTATCATCATTATTATCATGATTATCATCATTATTAACGTTATCATCAAAATTATCATCATTATCATCATTATCATCATCAATATCATCATTATTGCAATTATTATCATCATTATTGCAATTATTATCATTATTATTGCAATTTTTACTGTTAAAATAATTTTTTTTTACAATTATACACCAGTAAAATAATAATATGATAATAATACAAAATATATAATACATTTTAAAAATTAGTATTTTATAATTAATTTTATTTTTAAAACAATATTAAACAATATATTATATAATTTATTATTTTATATTATTGTTATTATTAAGTTTAATATATTTTTGGCAAAAATACTAAAATAAATAAAAAAAAATAATAATATAATAATAATAATCAATAAAATAATATAATTAAATAAAATAATAATAAAAAATAATAATAATAGTAAAAATAATAAAAATGATAATAATGATAAAAAAAAGATAATAGAAAAATATTAATAATCAAAAATGTTACCCAAATTCTCTTTATTCTCACTTTTTTCATCATTTTGTCGATTAATAGAATTCTGGTAATTATATCATTATACCCTAAAAATTGCCAGAATCTAAAATTTAAGGAAAAAACGTCTTTTTGGGAGTTTATTTAAAAGGGCATATTTTGCAGTTTTTCCCGTTTTTTATTTTTTTTGGATTTTTTTTTCTTTCCCTTTTTTTTTATATATGGACACAATTCCTGTTATTTCATCTTTATCAGATTAATATTTTACTTTAAATCTCATCATTACCATCATTATCACATCATTATCATCATTATTGCAATGTTATCATCATTATTCAATTTTATTATTGCAATATTGCAGTTATAAATATATTTTTACATTATACTAATAACAATTACATAATAATAGTAATACCAATAAAAATAACAATAAAAACTTTTTTATAATCATTATTTATATCATTATTTAAATTATATCGTTATTACTGTAATTATTACTGTTATAATAATTATTTTTACAATTTACTACCAGTAAAAATAATAATAATGATAATAATATACAATAATAATTATTTAACAAACAATATTATAACAATTAGTATTATTATAATTATACTTATTATTATATTATTGTTATTATTACAGTTATAATATATTTTTGGCAATAAAAACTAATAATTAAATAATAATGTTAATAATACTAATAATAATGATATTAATAATAATAATAAATTAATAATAATAATAATAAATAATAATATAATAATAATGATAATAATAATGATAATAGTAATAATATTAATAATCATCAAATGTCATCCAAATTCTCTTTCTTCTCACTTTTATCATCATTATTGTCATGATTAATAGAATTCTGGTAATTATTATCATTATTACCCTAATAATTGCCAGAATCATCAACTGAATGGAAAAAACGTCATTTTGGAGTCTACTCTCAAAGGCTATATTTCGCTAGATTTTTTCGCTTTTTCGACTTTTGGGATTTTTTTCTTTTACATTTTTTTTATTATATATGGACACAATTCCTGTTATTATCATCATTATAGTCATGATTATCATCATTATTATCGTTATCATCATCATTATCATCATTATCATCATTATCATCATTATTGCAATTATTATCATCATTATTGTAATTATTATCATCATTATTGCAATTATTGCAGTTATAATATATAATTTTACATCTATACTAATAACAACTACAATAATAATAGTAATAACAATAATAATAACAATAATAACGGTTTTATAATCATTATTTATATCATTATTTCAATTAATATCGTTATTACTGTAATTATTACTGTTATAATAATTATTTTTACAATTATACTACCAGTAAAATAATAATAATGATAATGATAATAATAGCAATATATATTAATAACAATATTATAACAATTAGTATTATTATAATTATACTTATTATTATTATTATTGTTATATTACAGTTATAATATATTTTTTGGCAATAATACTAATAATTAAAGTATAATAATAATAATAATAATGATAATAATAATAATAATAATAATAATAGTAATAATAATGATAATGATAATAGTAATAATATTAATAATCATCAAATGTTATCCAAATTCTCTTCATTCTCACTTTTATCATCATTATTGTCATGATTAATAGAATTCTGGTAATTATTATCATTATTACCCTAATAATTGCCAGAATCATCAAATGAATGGAAAAAACGTCATTTTGGAGTCTACTTCTCAAAGCTATACTTCGCTAGATTTTGCCGCTTTTTCGACTTTTGGGATTTTTTTTCTTTTACCTTTTTTATTATATATGGACACAATTCCTGTTATTATCATCATTATTATCATGATTATCATCATTATTATCGTTTTCATCATCATTATCATCATTATCATCGTCATTATCATCATTATTGCAATTATTATGATCATTATTGCAATTATTATCATTATTATTGCAATTATTGCAGTTATAATATATAATTTACATCTCTACTAATAACAATACAATAATAATAGTAATAACAATAATAATAACAATAATAACGTTTTTCTAATCATTATTTATATCATTATTTCAATAATATCGTTATTACTGTAATTATTTTGCAGCTTTTTCGACTTTTGGATTTTTTTTCTTTTACCTTTTTTTTTATTATCATCATCATCATCAAGGGCTACGCCGACGGGGCGTATGGCCGCATCCACCCTTCGCTTACAGCCACGAGGATCCTCGAGCGAGTGTCCAGGCAGACACACGGCCATCTCTAGTTCCTCACGACAGGTCTCGTCGAGCTGCCCAGCCATGATCTCCTAGGACGTCCACAGGTTCCTCCACCCAGGGTTGTCTCGCAGAGAGACAACCTGGTGGGCAGGGTCTCATAGGGAGGCGAGCTAGTGGCCATATGCCTGAGTTGGCGATCCCGGATTATGCAAGTAACAGGTCCCAGCCCAGTCTCACGGTGTAACCGCCGGTTGGACACGTGGTCCTGCCAACTGTACCCCATGATCCGGCGAAGGGACTTGTTACATCAAGGCGAGACTCCAAGGCACTGGATAGCGTCCAGGTTTCACTTCCATAGAGCAGAACTGGAAGTATCAAGGCCTTGAAGACATGCAGCTTGGTCCTTCTGCATAGGTACTGACATCTCCAAACGCTCTTGTTGATCGAGTTCATGGCTCCTGTTGCCAGACCAATCCTTCTACTGACTTCCTGGTCTGACAACCCAGAGATATGGACTACGCTACCAAGGTATGTAAAACTTTCTGTGACTTCAACGTCCTCGCCGCAAGCATGGATCGACTGAACGGGTTCCCCTAACAGGCCCCCAAAGTCCTGAATCTTGGTCTTGGTCCAGGAGACCTCTAGGCCTAGGGGCTTCGCCTCATTGCTAAATGCATCAAGAGCCGCCACAAGTGACTCAAGGACTCAGATAGGATGGCAACATCGTCGGCAAAGTCAAGGTCCGTACCTTAATTGCCTAGTGTTGCTCCGCACTGACTTTGGCTAGTAGCTCTGCCCATTATCCAGTCCATACAAGTGTTGAAAAGTGGGGTGCAAGGACACAGCCTTGCCTCACCCTGAATTAACAGGGAAGAAGTTTCGACATACCCCCACTACACATTACAGCACTTTCAGTACCAGTATAGAGGCTTGCTATCAGGCCAATAATTCTTTGTCGGAATTCCCTGAGCCTCAGGATCTCCCATAGCGATTCCCGATGCACCGAGTCAAACGCCTTCTTGAGGTCGATGTAGGCTGCAAGCAACCCACGACCAAACTCACGACGGCGTTCCACAATTACTCGAAGCGCTAGTATACGGTCTATTGTGGACTTGCCAGGAGTAAATCCAGACTGCTCCGGTCTCTGGTGCCTCAGTAGGTGGTTGCGGATCCGTTTCAGAAGAATGTGAGCGAGAACCTTGCCTGGTATGCTGAGCAGTGTAATGCCACGGTAGTTGCTACAGTCCCATCGATCCCCTTTCCCTTCCAGAGAGGGATGACCACGCCCCTCAGCAGGTCAGGGGGAATGGTACCAGACTGCAAATGGCAGTCAGGACTGTATGCAGGCCCCGAGCCATAGGTTCACCCCAGCCTTTAGCAGTTCAGCAGGGATATCACATATACCTGCAGCTTTCCCACTCTTCAGCTTGGAAATCGCCAGCCTAACCTCTGTTAGGGTAGGAGGTTCCTCGCTGATGGGTGGGTCCAGCACAGGCACTGAGACATCGCTTGCATCCAAGCTAACTGTTGGAGGATCCACCTGGTACAACTGTTCAAATACTCAGCCCAACGTTCACGAACCCCAACATGATCTGAGATGATCCGTCCATCCGCTGATCGGACTGCAGTCATCTGTGAGGAGGGCTTAGGGTTCAGTTTTCTCAGGGCTTGGTAGCAGGCGAAGGTCATTTACCAAGAATGGCCTTCGACCTCCTCAGCAAGATTCCTGATGAACTGTTCCTTGTCCCTTCTCAGCAGTGTCCGAGCCCTACGCACCATGGAACGACGCAAGACTTGATTCCCATTCAGCCGAGCCTGCGACACGCTTCAGTGGCCTCTAATGTCTCCAGGGAGATGGTATTCTGCCTTGTCCTTGGGCGTACGCCAATGGACTCCTGAGCTGCTTCGAGTGTTACGCGCTTGAAGGACTCCCACAGAGCAACTGGATCCGTCAGGTTGCTGGTTTCTGAGAATCGGTCAGAGACTACCGTGGCGAACCCACGGGCACACTCCTCCTCCCATAGTCTGTCCAAGTGAAACACCTTAGGGTGGCCACTGGAGGGACGGGGAGTTTTGAAGTGGACCCGCAGGGTATCATAATTATAATCATGATTATCATAATTATTATCGTTATCATCATCATTATCATCATTATCATCATTATCATCATCATTATCATCATTATTGCAATTATTATCATCATTTTTGCAATTATTATCATTATTATTATCTAATTTTACATCTATACTAAAAACAAGTACAATAATGATAGTAATAACAATAATAATAACAATAGTAACGTTTTTATAATCATTATTTTAATCATTATTTCAATTAATATCGTTATTACTGTAATTATTCCTGTTATAATAATTATTTTTACAATTATACTACCAGTAAAAATAAAAATAATGACAATAATAACAATAATAATATTATAACATTATAACAATTATTATTATTATAATTATAATTATTATTATTATTATTGTTATTATTACAGTTATAATATATTTTTTGCCAATAATACTAATAATTAAAGTAATAATAATAATAATAATAATAATAATAATAATAATAATAATAATAATAATAATAATAATAATAATGATAATAATGATAATACTAATGATAATAGTAATAATATTAATAATCATCAAATGTTATCCAAATTCTCTTTATTCTCACTTTATCATCATTATTTTCATGATTAATAGAATTCTGGTAATTATTATCATTATTACCCTAATAATTGCCAAAATCATCAAATGAATGGAAAAAACGTCATTTTGGAGTATACTCTCAAAAGGCTATATTTCCCTAGATTTTGCCGCTTTTTCAACTTTTGGGATTTTTTTCTTTTACCTTTTTATTATATATGGACACAATTCCTGTTATTATCATCAATATTATCATGATTATCATCATTATTATCGTTATCATCATCATTATCATCATTATCATCATCATCCTCATCATCATTATTGCAATTTTATCATCATTATTGCAATTATATCATTATTATTGCAATTATTGCAGTTTATAATATATAATTTTACATCTATACTAATAACAACTACAATAATAATAGTAATAATAATAATATAAAAATAATAACGTTTTTATAATCATTATCTATATCATTATTTCAATTAATATCCTTATTACTGTAATTATTACTGTTATAATAATTATTTTTACAATTATACTACCAGTAAAAATAATAATAATGATAATAATAACAATAATAATATTAATAACAATATTATAACAATTAGTATTATTATAATTATAATTATTATTACTATTATTGTTATTATTACAGTTATAATATATTTTTTGGCAATAATACTAATAATTAAAGTAATAATAATAATAATAATAATAATAATAATAATAATAATAATGATAATAATGATAATAATGATAATAACAATGATAATATTAATAATCATCAAATGTTATCGAAATTCTCTTTATTCTCAATTTTATCATCATTATTGTCATGATTAATAGAATTCTGGTAATTATTATCATTATTACCCTAATAATTGCCAGAATCATCAAATGAATGGAAAAAAAACGTAATTTTGGAGTCTACTCTCAAAAGTCTATATTTCGCTAGAGTTTGCCGCTTTTTAGACTTTTGGGATTTTTTTTCTTTTACCTTTTTTTTTTATTATATATGGACACAATTCCTGTTATTATCATCATTATTATCATTATTATCATCATTATTATCGTTATCATCATCATTATCATCATTATCATCATCATTATCATTATTATTGCAATTATTATCATCATTATTGCAATTATTATCATTATTATTGCAATTATTGCAGTTATAATATATAATTTTACATCTATACTAATAACAACTACAATAATAATAGTAATAACAATAATAATAACAATAATAACGTTTTTATAATCATTATTTATATCATTATTTCATTAATATCGTTATTACTGTATTATTACTGTTATAATAATTATTTTTACAATTATACTACCAGTAAAATAATAATAATGATAATATAACAATAATAATATTAATAACAATATTTAACAATTAGTATTATTATATTATGCTTATTATTATTATTATTGTTATTATTACAGTTATAATATATTTTGGCAATAATACTAATAATTAAAGTAATAATAATAATAATAATAATAATAATAATAATAATAATAATAATAATAATAATGATAATAATGATAATAATAATGATAATAGTAATAATATTAATAATCATCAAATGTTATCCAAATTCTCTTTATTCTCACTTTTATCATCTTTATTGTCATGATTAATAGAATTCTGGTAATTATTATCATTATTACCCTAATAATTGCCAGAATCATCAAATGAATGGAAAAAACGTCATTTTTGGAGTCTACTCTCAAAAAGCTATATTTTGCTAAATTTTGCCGCTTTTTCGACTTTTGGGATTTTTTTTCTTTTCCCTTTTTTATTATATATGGACACAATTCCTGTTATTATCACCATTATTATCATGATTATCATCATTATTATCGTTATCATCATCATTATCATCATTATCATCATTATCATCATCATTATGATCATTATTACAATTATTGTCATCATTATTGCAATTATATCATTATTATTGCAATTATTGCAGTTATGAAATATATTTTTACATCTATACTAATAAGAACTACAATAATAATAGTAATACCAATAATAATAACAATAATAACGTTTTTATAATCATTATTTATATCATTATTTCAATTAATATCGTTAATACTGTAATTATTACTGTTATAATAATTATTTTTACAATTATACTACCAGTAAAAATAATAATAATGATAATAATAATAATAATAATAATAATTATAATAATAATAATAATAATTATAATAATAATAATAATAATGATGATAATGATAATAATAATGATAATAGTAATAATATTAATAATCATCAAATGTTATCGAAATTCTCTTAATTCTCACTTTTATCATCATTATTGTCATGATTAATAGAATTCTGGTATTATTATCATTATTACCCTAATAATTGCCAGAATCATCAAATGAATGGAAAAACATCATTTTGGAGTCTACTCTCATAAGGCTATATTTCGCTAGATTTTGCCGCTTTTTCGACTTTTGGGATTTTTTTTATTTTACCTTTTTTTAAATTATATATGGACACAATTCCTGTTATTATCATCATTATTATCATGATTATCATCATTATTATCGTTATCATCATCATTATCATCATTATCATCATTATCATCATTATCATCATCATTGTCATCATTATTGCAATTATTATCATTATTATTGCAATTATTGCAGTTATAATATATAATTTTACATCTATGATATTAACAACTACAATAATAATAGAAATAACAATAATAATAACAATAATAACGTTTTTATAATCATTATTTATATCATTATTTCAATTAATATCGTTATTACTGTAATTATTACTATTATAATAATTATTTACAATTATACTACCAGTAAAAATAATAATAATGGTAATAATAGCAATAATAATATAAATAACAATATTATAACAATTAGTATTATTATTATTATACATATATTTATTATTATTGTTATTATTACAGTTATAATATATTTTTTTGGCAATATTACTAATAATTAAAATAATAATAATAATAATAATAATAAAAATAATAATGATAATAATAAAAATATAATAATAATAATAATAATAATAATAATATAATTAATAAATGAATAATGATAAAAATAATGATAATAGTAATATATTAATAATCAGCAAATGTTATCCAGATTCTCTTCATTCTCATTTTTATCATCTTTATTGTCAGATTAATAGAATTCTGGTAATTATTATCATTATTACCCTAATAATTGCCAGAATCATCAAATGAATGGAAAAAACGTCATTTTGCAGTCTCCCTCTCAAAAGGCTATTTTTTCCTTGATTTTGCCGCTTTTTTCGACTTTGGGATTTTTTTTATTTACCTTTTTTATTATAAGGACACAATTCCTGTTATTATCATCATTATAATCATGATTATGACATTATTATCGTTAATATCATCATTATCATCATTATTATCATTTCATCATCATTTATCATCATTATTGAATTATTCATCTTTATTTCAATTATTATCATTATTATTGCAATTATTGCAGTTATAATATATAATTTTACATCTATACTAATACCAACTACAATAATAATAGTAATACCAATAATAATAACAATAATAAAGTTTTTATAATCATTATTTATATCATTATTTCAATTAATATCGTTATTACTGTAATTATTACTGTTATAATAATTATTTTTACAATTATACATCAGTAAAAATAATAATAATGATAATAATAAATATAATAATATTAATAACAATTATTATACAATTAGTATTATTATTATTATATTATTATTATTATTATTGTTATTATTACAGTTATAATACATTTTTTGTTCAATAATACTAATAATTAAAGTAATAATAATAATATATAATATCATAATAATAATATAATAATAATAATAATAATAATAATAATATATAATAATAATAATAATAATAATAATATAATATAAAAATGATAATAATGATTATAACAATGATAATAGTAATAATGCTAATAATCATCAAAAGTTATCCAAATTCTCTTTATTCTTGTTTTTATTATCATTATTGTCGTGATTAATAGAATTCTGGTAATTATTATCATATTACCCTAATAATTGCCAGAATCATCAAATGAATGAAAAAACGTCATTTTGCAGTCTCCTCTCAAAAGGCTATTTTCCCTTGATTTTGCCGCTTTTTCGACTTTTGGGATTTTTTTTCATTTACCTTTTTATTATATATGGACACAATTCCTGTTATTATCATCATTATAATCATGATTATGAACATTATTATCGTTATCATCATCATTATCATCATTATCATCATTATCATCATCATTATCATCATTATTGCAATTATTATCATCATTTTGCAATTTTTATCATTATTATTGCAATATTGCAGTTATAATATATAATTTTACATCTATACTAATAACAACTACAATAATAATAGTAATAACACATAATAATAATAATAATAACGTTTTTATAGTTATTATTTATATCATTATTTCAATTAATATCGTTATTACTGTAATTATTACTGTTATAAAATAAATATATTAAAATTATACTACCAGTAAAAATAATAATAATGATAATAATAACATTATAATATTAATAACAATATTATAACAATTAGTATTATTATAATTATACTTATTATTATTATTATTGATTTATTACAGTTATAACATATTTTTGGCAATAATACTAATAATTAAAGTAATAATAATAATAATAATAATAATAATAATAATAATAATAATAATAATAATAATAATAATAATAGTAGTAATAATGATGATAATAATGATAATAATGATAATAATAATGATAATAATAATGATAATAGTAATAATAATAATATCAAATGTTATCTAAATTCTCTTTATTCTCACTTTTATCATCATTATTGTCATGATTAATAGAATTCTTGTAATTATATCATTTTACCCTAATAATATGCCAGAATCATCAAATTAATGTGATAAAACGTTCATTTTGGAGTCTACTCTCAAAAGGTTATATTTCGCTAGATTTGCGGCTTTTTCGACTTGTGGATTTTTTTTCTTTTAACCTTTTTTTATTATACAAGGACACAATTCCTGTTATTATCATCATATTATCATGATTATCATATTATTATCGTTATCATCATCATTATCATCATTATCATCATTATCATCATCATTATCATCATTATTTCAATTATTATCATCTTTATTTCAATTATTATCATTATTATTGCAATTATTGCAGTTATAATATATAATTTTACATCTATACTAATACCAACTACAATAATAATAGTAATACCAATAATAATAACAATAATAAAGTTTTTATAATCATTATTTATATCATTATTTCAATTAATATCGTTATTACTGTAATTATTACTGTTATAATAATTATTTTTACAATTATACTACCAGTAAAAATAATAATAATGATAATAATAAATATAATAATATTAATAACAATATTATAACAATTAGTATTATTATTATTATATTTATTATTATTATTATTGTTATTATTACAGTTATAATACATTTTTTGTCAATAATACTAATAATTAAAGTAATAATAATAATAATAATAATAATAATAATAATAATAATAATAATAATAATAATAATAATAAAAATGATAATAATGATTATAACAATGATAATAGTAATAATGCTAATAATCATCAAAAGTTATCCAAATTCTCTTTATTCTCACTTTTATCATCATTATTGTCATGATTAATAGAATTCTGGTAATTATTATCATTATTACCCTAATAATTGCCAGAATCATCAAATGAATGGAAAAAAACGTCATTTTGCAGTCTCCTCTCAAAAGGCTATTTTCCCTGATTTTGCCGCTTTTTCGACTTTGG
>NW_023639346.1:0-12203 GCF_015228065.2 Penaeus monodon | reverse complement strand
TTTTCCAAAAATTTTTTTGTCTAAACACACCTGGTGAAAATTTGATGAAAAATTTATGGTTTTGGGGAAACAAATTTGCGTCGGGGCCCAAAGGAAACAATAAAAAGGGAAAGGAAACATTGAAAAAGACATTCAATAATTTTGGGCCCAGATATGTTATAGCAGTGTTGAATTTAAATAATAAGAGGAAAACGTTATGCATTACGCCCCAAAGGATTTCGCTCACAGCCATAATTTTCGGTTTTTTCGAGAAAATTTAAAAATTAATACTTTTTCCCCGCGTTTGATTTTAAAAAATCTTTTTCCCTGTATTTTAAAAACCCTTTTCCCATTAAAAAAGGTTGAATTTTGTTTCTTTCCCCGTTTACAAAAAAAAAAATTTTAATAAACCGGTTTTTTTCAAAAAATTTAACACGATCGACGCGCAAACTTTACTCTCAATAAATTTTGGGTTTTTAACACGTGATATACAGAAAAAATTATAAAGCATGTTAGACAATAATTATTATATGGGTTTTAAAATAAACTAAATTGTATCTTTTTTATACCCTTCCAATTTTTTTAATTTTATTCCGCATTGTAAAGTCATTATTATAGACTTTTGCACGCCATTTTTACATAGATGGGGTGAAACTCCCGCATTTTATGGGAAAATAAGGTGAATCTGAAATTTGATTATTCTAACTGCAATTTGTATTGAATACTAAGAAGTTTGGGGGCCCTCCTAAATCCGTTTCTGACGGCCCGGGCTGAAAGGGATCCTGAGTCTTTTTTTTTTTAAAAAAATTTTAGCGTATTTTTTTTAAAAAAAAAGGGATCCCCCGGGCTACAATTTATGAATTCTGCCCAATTCCATTTCAAGTTTAGTCTTGAAATACAAAAATTTTTTTAAAAAGGGAAGGCCTCATTTCCCTTTTGTTTTTTTAGATTTTTTTGGGGAAAATTTTGGGCCCAAAATAATTGCTAAAAGAAAAATTTTTGGGGCATTTTTTTAAAAAAACTGCATCCCCAGGGAAGAACTGACCAAAAATTTGACCAAGGTGGAGCAAGGCCCAACGCACAGGCTTTGTCTATCGAGATTTTTTTTTTTTTTAAAAAAAATTTTTTATACTGACTAGAAAAAGCAGGGGGCAAACCCCGGGGCAAGGGGGGGGGGGGGGGGGGGGGGGTCAGGGGGCGGGGAAAGGGGTTTGGGGGGGGGGGGGGGGGGGGAGGTGATGTAATTTTAGAATATTATTTTTTGACACTGTTTTTTATTTTTTAAAATGAATCTCATGAAAATCAAAAAGATAAGAAAATATTCCCGGAATTACACAACCTTTATTTATTGAATTTTTTGGAAAAAAACCAAAAAGAATGCCCTCCCCTAATACATCAAGATTCCAAAAGGGTTCATTTTTGGGAAAAAATCCCGGTCAAAAAGTAGGGTTTTATGTAAATTTCTAGAAATTATTTTAAAATCTTGATTTTAGAGATTCATATGAAAAATGAAAAACCCTGTCATAAAAAAAATAACCTGTTTTAAATCAAACCTTCTTTTTTTACCATTTCAAAAAAAACCCCCTTTTTGGGAATCTGTTTTTTTATGGGGGGCACTTTTTTTTTTGATTTTCCATAAATTTTTGCAATCAAAAAGGGAAAAGGGTACCCCATTGGGCTGTGAAAATTCAATGTAAGCAAATTCAAACCCAAAACTACGGGTACCTTCGTTGTTTGATAAAAATTTTTTATGGAAAAACGCAAACAACGGGCCCCTCCGAAATACATCAAATTCCAAAGGGTTCATTTTGAAATCGGTCGTAAATAAAGGTTTGGAAATTTTTTAAATATTTTTAAATTTTGATTTCACAAATTATTGAAAAGGGAAAAAAACGGTCAAAAAATAAATTCTAAAAGACATAAACGCATTTTTGGGCCGTTTTCAAAAAGGGCCCCTATTTTGGAATTTTGATGTATTTACGAGGGCAAGTTGTTTGCGTTTTTCCAAATTTTGCAATTGCAACAATAGGTACCCCTAGTTTTGGTATAGATATATGTTTACATTCGAATTTACCCCCGCCAATTTGGGGTACCCATCCTTTCTGATTGCAAATATTTTGGAAAAGCGCAAACAAAAGTGCCCTCCGTAAATACTCATGTTCCAAAAGGTTTAATTTTTGAAAATCGGTCAATAAATGAAGGTTTTATGTAATTTTAGAAATTTTTTCTAACTATTTTCCGAGATTCATATTTAAAAATGAAAAAAAGTTCATAAAATAATATTCTGAAGTTAAAAAAACGTTATTTTTTTACGGGTTTCAAAATGACCTTTTGGAATCTTTCTGTATTTTCGGGGGCATGTTTTTTGCGTTTTTTTTATAAATATTTGCAATCAGAAAGGGTCAGGGACCCCTTGTTGGTATGATATTTCTTTTACATTCAAAAAGCCAGCTAATTGGGGGCCTGACCCTGCTTTTTTTCAAATATTTTTTAAAAACTTTTTTTAGCAAAATTTTTTCCCGAGGATTCCAAAAAGGGGTCAATTGAAACGGAAATAAATGGCTGCAAGGGGTTTCCCCCGTAAAAATTTTTCTAAAAATAGTGGTTAAGGGTGGGCTGGCAAAATTTAAAAAAAAAAAAATTCAGTCAAAAAAAAAAATTCTGATTTTTTTTTTTTTGAATTTTTTTTTTCAAAAATTTTTTCAAAAAGATAAAAAATTTTTTTGCCGGGTTTTTCGAATTTCTAAAGTTTTCCCCCTTTAAAGGGATAAAATAAAAAAACCAAAAACTTTTTTAGAGTAAATTTTTTTAAAAAAAGGGCAATATACCATCCGGGGGCCCGGGGAAAATTAACCATGGGCAACTAAAGTGTCTTTTTGTTAGGGAACCCAATACGTTTTGTAAGTTTTTAAGAGATTTATTGCGGGGGTTTTTTTCTTTTTTAAAAGTGGGACATTAAATTTTAATTACATAAAAAATTTAAACAAAAAATGGTAACTCTATTCCCACTTTGGGCACAAAAGTAATCTTTTGGGGGCTGGGTGTGACCCAGAGTGAGGGTGAGGGGGCAGTGTCTTAAAACTTCAAAAAGGAAAAGGTAAAACATTCTTCGAGGAGGACAAAGAGTCTTTAAAACTCCTACGGTTTGGGGGGCGCATTGCGCTGCTTTACGCTGAGCTTCCAAGAGGGAAAACAGAGGAAACCCAAGATTCTACTCTCCGGAAGAAACAATGTTTATAGTTTGGCATATGGTTATATATTTTAAAAAATGAAAGAAAAATAAGAATTTATTTTAATAAAATTTAGGGATATATATTTTTTTAATTAATATATATATTTAATATATAAATATATTAATTAATAAAAAAAATAATTATAAATTTTTAAAATAATATATAATTAATATATATAATATAATATATAATAAATTTAAAATTTAAAAATATATTTAATTGTATTTATTTTTTTAATAATTATATATATATTTTAATATAATATTAATAAAATATATTATATATTTAAATTATATATATATATATATATAAAAATTAATAATATATTTTATATTATTATATATATATAAATTTTAAAATATTTTAAAATATTTTAAAAATAATATTTTTAAAATATTTAAATCAAAATGTTAAATTTATTCACGATCCAGCACGATTTTTTAAAAAAGTCCTTTATGAAAAAAAATTTTAAGGTAACAATTTGATTGATACTGTAAAAAATTATCATTTTAGCATTTATGATTTCCCTTTTTTCAGCCTTGATTACGTTTTTTAGAAAGGTGAGAGGGGGGTGGTTTCTTTTGGAAGGAGTGGATGTCGTATGGTTATAGATTTGGGTGGCTATAAATAAAATAGTTGCCGGGTGCTAAGTAAATTATAAAGTGGGGGGGGCCCGATAGGCCCCCCCCCCTCAAAGGTAGTAGGGAAATTCCTTGGGAAAAATGGCAGGAAGTCCAGAAAAAAAAAACCTTATTTCAAAAAAACCGCCATTTGGTGGACTCTTCAAAAAACAATGGTCCCCCTTGTGAAAAAAACTAAAATGGCAGTATAGAAAGGATATATCAAATCCGATTTTTTCAGCTCCGGGAACCGAAATTAATTCAAAGATTAAAATCGATTGAACCCCTTTAATAAATTTTTTCAAAAAATTTCCAAATTAATTTAAAAAAAAAAAATTGAACTTACCAAAGGAGCTAGGGGCCCAAAATTCCCTTAACTTTTAGATATTTCTGTTAATGAAGGATAAATATTTCCCCTAAAAATTTTTTTACCCCAAAAAAAAACTTAAAAATTTAAAATTTTTGAAAACGTTTCCAACTGGAAATTATCAAAATTTTCACTAATTATATTTTTTTTAATTAAGCCCCTCAAAATTGTTTTTCCTTTTTTTCGTTTCCTAATCTTTAATTTCCCGTTTTTTATGTTTTTAATAGTAAAGGAAAACATAACAAATTACGTAGCCTATTTTTTTTCCTTAAAAAATAAAGGAATAAAATTCAAGGGGAAATTGGGGGATCAATGTCTAAAAAAAGTTTTTTTTGCTATATCAAAAAAGTCCAATTTTTTCCTTTCCCTTGTTTTTTTTTTCATAATTTTTTTTTCAATTTTTGAAACCCCTTTTTCTTCCCCCAAAAAAATTTTGGGGGGGAGAAGCACCAAGTACAAATGTTTAATCATTGCTTTAGAACACGTTTCAGGTGTCCGAAATGGTTTAGTGATTGGGGCTTTTGAAAAAAAACCATGGCGTTTTTGGATTTTTTGGCCCCCAAAAAATTGGGGAGTAGTATTCCTTCTACCCGGCAATTAATTGCCAAACCTTTTTATCCGACCCCTTTTAAAAAAGCGATAACCCTGAAAAAAGTCCGTGTGTGTTTTTCGTGCAACCATGTGTTTGTTAAGGGACATGAAATTTTAAAAAAATAAATTTTGGAGGAACCAATTTATACAAAATATTTCCTTTTCAGAGTGCGTCAATATTTTTCAAAAAATTTTTGAAAAATTATATTCAGTTGATTGTGGTGCCTCCATTTTAAGGTTTAAAACCTTTTTTAAAATGAAAAATTTATTTTTAAAAAAATTTTTTGGAAAAGAAAAAAGGTGACTTAGATTAGAGACCCCTTTTTTAAAATTTATAATTTTTTTTTTTTATTTTCTTTGCCTTTATGAAAAGACAGGCATTTATTAAAAAAAAGAACAAATATTTTTGATAAGGGATTAAAAAAAAAAAATTTTTAACAGTTATAGCATTTTGCGATATATTTTTTTTTTTTTTCTTACTCTTTTTTTTCTTTTTTTTATAAAGTTTTTTATCTGTTTCCTCTCTTTTTCTCCACTTTCTGGCCTTCTTTTGTAAACCCCCAAACACTAAAGGTAACGAAAAAAACAAAAAAATTGGCCTTTTTGGGGAATTATGTAGGCTTTTTTAAGTAAAACCTAAATTTCTAAGTTTTTACTCCTTGGGCCCAAAGATTAATGTTTGATTGGTGAACAGTAAAATATTTAGCCTTTTTTAACTTAGCAACTCTGGGGCCCAAAGTTTGGGGGGAAATCAAAAGCGCAAATTTGGCCCATTAGACAAATGGAATTGTGTGACGATAAGAGTGTCTCTTTCACAGAGATAATCTGCACATTACTTCTAAAAGGGAAAAATAAAAAAGGTTGGCGGGACAAAATTATGAACCACTCTTTAGGTCTAAGGGTTTCCTAAAATCCTTTTTTTACTTTAAAAGATATAAAACAAAATTCGTTAAAGGTATTATTTCCCGAAAGGCTGCTGAATAAAGGTGGTCCATAGGGCCGCAGGATCAGTTTGGCTGAGGGTCACGCGTTCCCTTTTTTTTTGCCTACCGCCTAACTTTTAAACCGTTTTCTTTCCCCATCGCTCCTTTTCCCATGCCAATTGACGCCGTGGGATTCGGGGGGGGTTTATAGACACAAAATTTGCTTTTTTTTTATTAAAAATTTCTGATGGGGCCCCCCCGCTTTAGGCCGGATTTTAAATTGGAGGCAAAAAATTTTTGGGAGCTTCATGGTTAGTGTGTGACAGTTTTAGACTATAAATTTGAGGCTTTGCTCTAAATACCCCTAAGTGCGTGGATTTTCGGGGGTCAAAAAGTAGAATTTTTCCCACCCCCTTTTTTTTTGCGAATTAATTAACAATAAAAAAAAAAAAAAAAAAAAAAAAAAATACAAAGGTGGGGCTCTATTTTTTTGGCGTACCATTTTAGCAATTCTGCGGCAAAACTCCCGATTTCAAATTTTTGGGAAAATTTTAACAAAATTTTATTTTGGGAAATTTCAAATCAATTCTTTAAAAAAAAAATTTGGGAAAAAATTATGCAAAACAAAAAACGGTCGGTACCCCGGGTTAGGAGAGTTATGTGCAAAATTGGGCACCCCCAAAAGCAGCCTAAACCCCGGGGCCCGTCGGTTTGGTTTGCAAATTTTTGCTATTTTTCAAACAGTAAAGATTTACAATTCAAAATTTGGGGTTTAATTTTGAGAATCGGCAAAAAATTTTGTTTTTTTTTTTAAAAAATTTATTTTGGTTTTAAAAAAATTTTCCCAAAGATTACCATTTCTCTTTCCAAATGCATTAGGGTTTTAAACTGATTTACACGAAAATTTTGAGAAATTAAAAAAATTTTTAAAATTTTTAAAGTTTTTCGTCAATTCATCAACCCCTTTATCTAAAGTAAAACTAAAAACCCCCTCTTTAACCCCTACCTCATTGATATACACGGAAATTTGAAAAAAATTTAAAATACACTAAATATATCGAAACTAAATTTAAATGGACAAAAACGTTTTGACCAAAAAATTTAAAAAAAACTCATTTTTTTTTGATTCAAATTTTAGAAACCCCCTCATTTTTAAAACCGTTCCAATTTTACGCGTCAGGAATAAATTTTTTAATTTAGTATGGTGGGTAATTATTTTCCACGAAAAAAATATTTTCTAAAATTCACCAAGATAAATAAAGAAAGAAAAATAAAGGGGAAAACCATGAAAGAATATGACAGTCCAAGATAAAACATTTTCTTTTTAAACTTATGTTATTAATAAAAAAAGGGAAAAATCCCAAAATTTATAGTAGAATAACCTAAGAAGTTTTTGAAAAAAAGGGGGTCATTTTTGATTTTAAATAGCATCCAACCCAAACTTTTGCTTGTTGTATATTTTTTTTTCTAAATTTTCAAAAAAAAAATTAATTTTAAAATTCCAAAAAAACTAATTTCTGAAAACTGGTCAAAAATTTTGTTGCGTGAAGATTTTTACAAAAAAATGCAATTTCTTTATTATCTCAAAACAAAAAATTTTTAAAATTTTAAGAAAAAAAAAAAATTCGCAAAAAATTCATTTTTTTACACTTTACAAATGATTAACCCTTTCAAAAAGTTAAAGTCCCCATTTGAAATAAATAAAAAAACTAGCAAGCCATAGTTAAGGTACCCAATTTACTAGTAATGAGTCATTTTCGTAAAAACTCGCCTAAATTCGGGGGACCAACTGTTGCTTGCTTGATAATTTTTTTTATTTTTTCTAAAAAAAAAATGATTTCACAATCAAAATGGGTTTTAATATTAAAAAAAATTTCCAAAAAATTACTGGAGGATTTTTTGTAAATTATGTCTAAAAAAAGAGGTTTGTAACAAAAAAAAAAGCAACACAATTTCTGGATTTTGTCAGATGTTTTTGGTTTTTTTTTGCTGAAGGTTTTTTAAACATCCATAAAAAAAGGCAGCGAGGTATCCAAGCAAAACAATTAGCAAAAAGAAGGAAGGGACCCGGGTTAGGGAGAACCCTTTTTACTTTTTCGGCCTTTTCAGGGCCCCGATCTATTTTATATTGCATATTTTGTTTTTATTTTTTTTTAAGTTAATGAAATTTACAATTCCATAGGGTTTTTTTAAACGGCCCAAAAATTAGTTTGGGAAAATTTTACAAACTATTCAAAATCTTGATTAAATGGGGGTTTTTTTTTAAAAAACCTATTAAAAAACTAAAACTACAATTTTTTTTTTTTACAATTTCAGAAAAAACCCTTTGAATTGTAAATCTTTTTTTTTTGAAAAAAATTAAAAAATAAATTTTGCAAGCAAACAAAACCCATAGGTACCCCGATTTAGGCTGCATTGCCTTTTTTCAATATTCCAAAGGTTTATTGTTGAAAATGAAAAAATTGCTGACAGGGCTTTTAACCCCAAAAATTTTGTCTAAACAAAAGGGTTTTTCAACAAAAGAGGAGCAACCCCTGAATCTTTTGGGTTTTTTTTGATTTTATTTTTTTTTTGCTTAAATGATTTTAGCATCCATAAACTAGGCAGGGGGTTTCCCAAAAAAAAATTTATGCAAAAAAATATTGGGAGGTACCCGGTTCAATTTTAATTGTCATAACCTCCCAAAACCGGGACCGACAGTTACTTGTTGATTTTTTCAAATTTTACTAAAGGGAAAATTTCAAAATTCAAAATGGGTTTTTTTTTCAAAAATTGGGCCCAAACATGAAGTATTGGTAAAATTTTTTACAACTTTTTAAAAAGTTCTTTATTTAAAACATAAAATAAAAAAGAATTAAAATTAAAAAAAAAAAAACTACCCAAACCTTTTTTGGGGGACCGTTTACACAAACAACCCTTTTGGAAGGGTGAAACTTTTACTTTTTGAAAAAAAAAACAAAATTACAAACAAGAAAGGGATGGTACCCAAATTTTGGGCAAAGCCGTCAAATTTATTTTAACCGGTTTTAAAATCCGGGGTATCGATTTTTTGCTGCTGCAAATTTTTTTTTTTTTTTTAAAAATAAAGGGTTTTGAAATTTCCAAAATGATTCATTGTTAAAAAATTTCCCAAAAAAAATTGCGGACAGGAGTTTGCCGTAATTATGTCAAAATAGGGGTTGCCGACAAAAATAAAAAACCTCTTTTAATTTTTTTATTTTGTCGATTTTTTTTTATTTTTTCCCCTTAAAAATTTTAAGCATCCTAAAAACAGGCGCTAGTAATCCGCAAAAAAGCAACAAGCAATGATGGGCCTGGATTTAAGCAGAATTGTATTGATTTTGCTCTGCCTAATCCGGGCACCCCAATTTGTTGCTTTCTTGCAGAATTTTTTTGTAAAAGTCCGAAAAAAAAAATTTTTGGGAATTTTTACAAACTATTCTACCTTTTGATTTTAATTTTTTTTTTAAAAAATCAAATTTTAAAAGAAAACTAAAAAACAAAAATTTCCTTTTTTTGACCGATTTCAAAAAAAAAAGATGGGGGAAAACATTTTTTGAAAAAAAAATTTCAAAAAATTGTACAAAAAAAACGATCAGATACGAGAATTTGTTATGTCATTGCGTATTTTTGCAAAAACCTTTTTTAAAAAAGGTTTCCCAACTTTTTTGGGGGGTAAATTTTTTTGTTTTTTTTTCAAAAAAAAATTATATTTTTTTTGTTCGGATTTTTTTTGTTTTCTTTTAAAAATTTTTTTTAGCATCTTAAAAAAAAGGGCAGCGAAAAATCAAGAAACCCCAAATTTTTCTCTTCTATGGCCCCTAGCGCTTAAGTTTTAAAATTTTGAAAATTTTTTACATAAACCCTTACCAGAAAAATTTTAATTAAAAAATGAAAAATTACTTTTTTGTGATGGGTATTTTTTAATTTGACAAATTTATCGGTTTCTTTTTAGCTAGATATTTGGGAACCGTGAAGAAATTTGGAAAAAAAGGGGTTTTTTCTTTTAAGAGAACTAAATAAATAGGTAATGTAAATAAAAAACATTATCTAAAGTATATATTTTTCGAGTAATGGGATTAAATTTAGGTTGTGTGTGAAACCTTTTTCCCCTGATTTACTTTTGTGTTTTAGGGGGATTAATTATATATTGAGTTGATCTATGAGAGGCCGCAAAATGTGTCTTAAAACTCTATCAAAAGGGCGATATTTTGGATCATGAAATTTTTGGTTATTTTTTTTAGAGGGTCCAAAGTTATAGTTTAAAATTTTTAGATAAAGGTTTTTAGCAAAATGAAAGCATTTTGATTATAAACATTAGATTATAAGGGTACTCAAATGTGGGGTAACTTTAGACTAAAAACCAACTAGGTTACCTTTTAAGGGGTTCCCAAAATATTTTTTGCCTTTTTTAAAAAAAGTTAAATCCAATGAGGGTAAAATCAAAAGGGTTTTTAAATCTATTAAGTAAATTTAAAACTGTTTTTTTTTAAAAAATTTTATTTGGGTTTATGAGTTAACCTTTTTGAGAAAAGTGAAAAGGGGGGGAGATTTAAAAAATAATAATTTATGAGAAAAAAATTGCCCAAAAATTATATTCTTTAGGGGGAAAATAATCGTATTTTTAGAATTTTTTAAAAAATGGGGGAAATAAAATTTTCGGGTATTTAGGGCAGGTATATACTACCAGAAAAAAAAAGGGATTGGTTTAAAAAAAAATTCCCCCCCAAGAGAAGAAAAAAAAAAATAAATAAAGGTTTACTGTGTGACAACATTTGGTTTACAAATAAAATTTTAAAATCAAAATCCAAAAAAAAAAATTATTTAAGGGGACTTTGCATTATACTGCAGTTAAAGAAATTTAAAAATTTACCCCTTTTTTATCTGAATACTCCCCCATTTAGGCTACACCCGGGATCAATTTTAAAAATTAGGCTTTTTTATATTTTTTAAAATTTTAAAGATCTAAGAGAAATTTAATTTAGTTCATAATTTTTAAAAAATTTCAAAATAATGTGGGGTTTTAATTTTCCAGGAATCTCCTTCTTTTTGGTCTGCCATGCATTTGCCCACAAAATTTAAATTTTGGGGTTTGTCCCACAGTCCAAAACCCTGAAATTTTTAGAGTTATTTTGAATTTTTAGATACTTTGCGAGAACCACGGGAAAAAAAAAATTCCAAAAAGAAAAGGTGTCTTCCCTTAGAATTTAAAAAATATTGCCTTTTTATAACAGTTTCCCCTTTTTAAAAAAAAAGGGTTTATGATCTCAGACTCATTTGAAACTTTTTTTTTTTTTGGGAAATTTTTTTTTGGGACAAACTTTTTCTATTATTTTTAAAAAAACTTTTAAAAAAACCAATGGTTTTTTTATTCTAATATATATTTTTAAAAACATAATATTATTTTAAAAATATTAATTTTATAAAAATATAATATTATATATTATAATTATTATATATATATATATATATTACATTATATTTAATGTATATATTATATTAATATATATTATTTTAATTTATATTATATATATATATTTTCTTTTTTAAAATATTATTATATATATTTATTTGGGGCATCTGTTTCCCCGGGGAAAGAATTTGCAATATTTTTTTGTGCATTGGTGAATTGATTATCTTACCTAGAAAAGGTTTTAAAAAATCAATATTTTGTAAATAAAAGGTAGTGAAAAAATTTTCCCTTTAATTTTTTTCATTTCTTTACCTTAAAAAAATTTGGGGACCAAACATTTTTCCTTTTAGTAAATTTAAACTATTTATTTTGAATGTTTTTTTGCATTTTATATTCATGAAACTCCTGATCTTAAATTTGATAAATCGTTTTTTTGATATTGTAAAAAATTTTTTTATTAACAAGGGTGGAAGGAAAAAGGGAATAACACAAACAAGTCAGGCCCCCTGAGAAGGGGAAAAACCCCTAACTCACAATTTGGGGTTAAAATTTTTTTTGTAATAAAAAAGTATTTTTTAAGATACGATTAGGCCGAGATAGGGGGGCCCCTAACATTATAAACCAAAATGTATGTCTGGATTCTAAAAAGGGCAACAATAAAGGCAGAGAGGAAGAAGAGCTATTTTTTTAAGACTGGACCCCCAATTGTGTGGGGGTTTCCTTTAAAAAACCCCCTTTTGATGCTGGGTGTGCGGGGGGGGGGGGGGGGGGGGGGGGGGGGGGGGGGGTTCCCCGGGGAAAATAAAATAAAAAATGTTTTACATTAATTGCAAAAAAATTCCTTAAAATTCACAAAAAAGAGTTTCATTTTTTAGTTACGAGAAAAGCTTTTTTGAATATTTTTTTATTTAGAACTGAAGATCAAAAAATCTTTTTAAGGAAAGGGGTTAAAAGACTCGGCCCTTTATCAGATTTAAATCCCAAAGACCTCTTGGGGGGTGTTAATGCCCAAAACAAGGAGTTTTTCCCCTACATGGAGAGTTTTTGACCAATTTTTAAAAAAAAAACCAAACCCCA
>NW_023639345.1:7500-12203 GCF_015228065.2 Penaeus monodon | reverse complement strand
TTTTCCGATACTGGAGCCCTCCTCCATTTTCCAGCTCTGCAGCCCCAACAGACAAGTTGCCAACAACGACCTGTAGAGGCTTTTTCGCTGCCAATGGAACTTCATCAGTCCTACGGTCCAGAAAATATCGCCATATGCCTCCCCGGGGTGCACTTACCCATGAAGTGTCCTCATCGCTGATTGACCCTGCCACTACTTGGCACTGACTTCCTCTCACACCACAACCTGCCTTTTGATATGAGAAATGCCAGCTCATAAACACAGAGACTTTCACTCGACTCCCGATCAACACAGTCTCTATTCAAGGTCCTCTTGACCATCAACATGTGGCCGCCACACCCAGAGATCCCTACAGGGACATGCTCAGCAATTTCCCTTCAGTCTTCAAGCCGAGCTTTTCCCACCAACCCGGAGCAGCAACAAAACCACGGAGTGTACCACCACATCAAGACAACAGGACCCCCAGTCCATTCTCATTTCTGTCTCCTTGGGCCAGAGATGCCCACGCCGCCAAGCTTGCTTTTGCAGAAATGGAATGCATGGGCATCTGCCCAGTCGATCGGCTGCCAGTCGATGGGCATCCCCTCTCCACATCCCCCTTAACGGAGCCGCCTTGCTGCAGTGGGGGGCCTTTGAGCTCTTAATGATCTTGGGGAGCTTAATATTTTTGAGGTATATCGAAAAATAGTTGAGGCATGTCAATGTGATCCTCACATCACCACTGCAAGATGCTAGACTGATAGTTGAAGTTTCGTCTGCGTGTGATATGTGCCTTCCCTGGGGCTCAAGTTTCATGTTCTCACAAAACACTCAATCACTGAAAGGGGAAATTTGGGTCTTTTCCTGAGACCTGATGAGGTATTCTGTGGAGAAACTGTTAGAGGAACTAAAGAATTTTAATGTAGTGGCAGTAAAACATTTAAGTAGAAAGTTGATGGTTTGGAACAGTCGACCACCAGCTCTCCTTCTTACTTTTGAAATGTTAGTCCTTCCAGAATCAGTTAAGTTGGCATGGTACCACTTCAAGGTAAATCCATATGTACCCAACCCTATGCAGTGCTTCCCAAAAAAAAAAAACCTGCCAGGGTTATGGGCATGGAGCTAACTATTGCCGTTTTAAGGAAAATGGACAACCAGGAGTGTATTAAAGTGTGGTACAATAGATCATCAAAATGATAACTGTCCAGGCCTAATATGCTGTTACCACTGCAAAAAGCTCATGAAGCTTCTTCAAAACAATGTAAAGTATAAAATTAAAAAAAAAAGAAGCATTGGTAATAAGGAGCAAAGGGGAAAAATAATTTTCCAGAGGCAAAATTGACGTGTCCGTGTGCTGGGTTTGCACAGCCAAATAGTACTTTGCTTCAGTTCTAGCCCAACCTCCTTCCTGCCATCCCTTTTCCCCCCAATACTTCTCACACCCCTTTGCCACTACCTGTAAACCTCAGTCCTCAAATGCTGAAATTCCTTTGGTGAGTTTGTTCCACCAGAAAAGGAGTAGGGGACTATTGAGGAGACTCCTCCTCCCAAAATAAAGTCAAGGCCTCAGAGGCCTCACGATGACGCTCCAGGGGCCACCAACTACGCCCCATGCCCAGGCAAAGGAATCCTGAGCCTGTTCAAAGATTTCAATGGTGGGCATCAACTCCGGGGTGACATTTTGTGCAACCCTAAAGGGAAAGGGGCCTTGGAGTCCTTGTTCTTAAGAGTGATGCTTTGAATTTCCTTTGGCAGGTCATGGAAGCTACCTTTTTTCCTTTTACTTTTGGAGGGGTAATGGTATTCCGGGAAGGGGATGTAGAGAGGGCGACTTAAACATGCAGACGGGAAAATCTTTTTAGATAAATTTGCAGTATTGAAGGAAAATTGAATGATTTCCCAATGTGTTCAAGATTTAATCACTTCACACCATAAATTTCACCTTGCAGAGAAGCATCATTCCCAAAATTAGTGGGCATACCATGCTCCGTACCATGCTGTCTGAGGATGCCAACAGCTGTCAGAGCAAGAAAAGCTGCATAGGCATTGAGCACGCTCCGTGATGTAACCTTGATCCATTAAAACAGGAACGATGCCAGCCAGGACTAAAGTCTGGAGGCTAACGTACGTTGTGGACAGTATCTGCCCATTAACTCTGGGACCCTTAGCATGGGTAGACAAGGTGTGTAAGATCGCTGGAAAGAGCACATCCATAACTCACGTTTAAAGATAGATGGCATAATCCTCACAGACAAAAAAGATGTTGATATGAGCTTGATAAATCCATGGCAGAGATCTCCTCTGGAACATCTTACACTCAACAGGAACGACACCCAGCGTCATTCTTCAGTAGGATTGCAGCAGAACTTCCATTCACTTGCCATTTTTCCGCAAGGAGATGGACTCTCCTTTGCACCTCTGCCTTAAAACTGCCCCAGGAAGAGACAATTTCCATACCAATGATATCTCACTTACCGAAGAACTCCCAGAAGTTCCTGTTGGACCTAGTCATAGGATCTATAGGGAGGGCACAGTGCCATCCACATGGAAAGAGGCTATAATGCTTCCACACCAGGAAATTACAGACCAATTTCTCTCACCAGCTAAGAGAAAGCTGATGGAGAAAATTATAAACTTCAGTTGACATGGCTGCTAGAAAAGGAAACGTGCTGACTCCATATCATATGGGTTTAGAAAATTGAGATTGACCACAGATGCACTCATGAGGATGGAAACTGCTATACAGAATTCCTTTGCACAGCGACGTCACATGTTGGCAGTCTTCTTTGACCTTGAAAAGGCTTACGATACTGCTTGGAAGCATGGTATAGTCATGAAGCTGTATGACATTGGTTTAAGAGGAGCATTACCTACCTTCATACAAGCTTCCTTGCTAACAGGAAGTTTAGAGTTCAGGTTGGAAACAGTTTCTCTAACCTGGAAGATCATCTGGAAGGGGTCCCACCAGGGAGTGTCTTAAGTGTGACCCTGTTTGCCATTGCTATAAATGACATCATAGAGGTTGTTCCAAGGGATGTCTCATGTAATCTGTATGTGAATGACTTTACACTGTATTGCTCGGGAGGAAGCTTACAGGATGTTGCAAAGACACATACAACTGTAATAAATCAGGTTGAACAGTGGGCAACACACCATAGTTCAAATTTTCTCCAAGCAAAAGACCATGGCTATACATTTCCACAAACAAAAAATTCCATCCTTCCCTCTATTTAGAGCAAACCCACTGCACTTTGGTCCAAGAGGTGAAGTACTTGGGCCTAATTTCTTGACTCAAGGTTTACATGGGTGTCTCACATCAAACAGTTTTAAAAATGAAGGCTAACAAAAGTTTAGTATTTTGTGAGTTCTTTCACATCTATGTTGGGGTGCAGACCGCACAATGTTTCTGCGGTTTTTACCGATTTTTTTATCTGTAGTAAGGCTTGACCCTGGTTGAGGCTTATTCAGCTGCAACTACAAATGGTCTCCGGATGTTGGACTCTGTTCATAATGAACTCTCAGAATCTTTATTGGGGGTTCAGGGGGAGTCCCCTGGGATGCTGAGAGTGGAGAACCACCTCTTTCATTACACCCCGGATTACATGAACCTGATTTACTACACAAGACCACAAGGATTCGGGATCTCTTACATCCAGATTGGTTTTCAATCCCCTTGAAGATAGGGGATCGTATTGTAGGAGACTGAGGAATCTGTGGAAGATCTTAATTTAAATCTCACTAAGGGTTTTGGCTGTTGGAATTCCCCAATTTCCTCCTTGGACTAGTCAAGTCGAGCTGGATTTGGTCGAATTGGGAAAGGGGAGAGATCTGAAGCAGATGTCAGAGAGAGATTTCTTCAGCACACTTCTAAGTACCAGGATCAGATGCAAAATATGGCAGATGATTCGAAAATTGAAATGATGTGGGCTGTGACAGAGAGAGCAGAAGGAAGACCTCAGCACCTTGATCTTTTACTGCAGAGTTACATGCCATCCTTGCAGCTGTCAAGATGACTGAACTTTATGAACCATTCTATTGTAATATACTGTGAATCTCGCAGTGCCTTACAAGCAATCAAGAGCTTACACTCATCACATTCAGGAGTGAAGGAGGTCAACACATAAACAGATAACTCTATGTTGGATGCCAGCGCATGTTGGTATCAGTGGGAATGAGTGAGCTGATCGGAAGGCCAAGGCAGCTGCCCGCTCAGCCCTGTGATGCTCGTTTTTTTCTCTCCCGCACACTGACCTGAAACCCAGCATCAGGAATTGTCTTCAGGATAAATGGAAGGAAATGTGAAGGCATACCTCTATAAAAAAAAAAAAAAAAAAAAAAAAAAAAAACGAGGGATCAAAGATGACCTTGATAGTTTGGGTGACCTGCATCCATCCAACTGAAAAGTAGTTGTTTTAACAAGACTAAGAATCGGACACACAACTCATGGGCCGATGATGGCTAAAAGTGAAGAGGGATGCCAAGAGCCATTAACCATAGCACACGTAGTGGAAAGATGTGCAACATTCTCAGACCAAAGACGTTTTGTACTTGTCTACCCCATATATACTGAAAAATGTATGGGGAGGATTGTGACATAGAGGTTCTTATTAGTTTCCTTAGGGACACTAATATTTTCAATAAAATTTAATTATGTATAATGTTTATGTATAATTTTTATACACTTAGAGAATAATATTTATGCTTTATGTTTAATATATCTATTG
>NW_023639344.1:0-12203 GCF_015228065.2 Penaeus monodon | reverse complement strand
TGCGCTTAAGGCAGTGGGGCTTCAGTGAAAGGTAAAGCCATTTCACCAAAGTAACAGTCTAAACGGCAGATGGCGGCTACGCCAGAGACCCTGCAGGGTTTTAATTGTCCAACCCGGCACTTTGCACGGCAGTCCCCCCTTTCAGCCGCCCCCGGCAGGGCGGGGGTCTTCACCAGCAGTGAGGAATTTCACTCGGGAAAGGGCCCAATAGAAAAGATGGGATCAAAAACCCGGGGAAACTCGGGTTTCCCAAATAACCTCTGGAGAGTAAAATTAAAGGGGGGTCGCCTCTTTAGGCTACTGTTAGGGGAAATCTGTACTGTTTTGTGGATACTTCTCTGAATGCTATTTTAAGGAGAGTCAGTGGAAGCAAAATTTAATCGTCGCACTCCTATTGAACAAAATTTAAAAAGGGGCCCGGGTGTTGTATTCAAGGGTTTAGGTAAAGTTCATGAAAAATTTTCTTGGGACAGGGAAAAATGAAATCACCCATTTGTGGTTTTTTAAGGACTATCTTTCCCTGGGAGTTTTGTTTGGATAGTTTTTTTTGGAATTTTAATTTTCATTTATTGAAAACTCACTCCCCCCCAGAATTACATGTCTTTTTATAATGTGGGGTCCCTTTCTGGTTTTTTGATAAATCTCTCTGGGGTGAAAAACTTGTGAATAACGTAACATTTTAATAATTTTTCACCGAGTTTTGTGTACTCGGTCAGTGTTTGTCCCCCAAATCGGGTGCTTTTAAATCTACGGAGCACGATTTTTTGATAAACCCTATGGTTAGTGAAAAGGCAGAACGCCGAATTCTAGTGCCAAAGAAGCGTAGTTTCATTTACAAAAAATAGTGCAAGTGTTTGGTCGAAAATGTAACCCCCCCCAGTATTATTAAAAGAGGGAATAAATTTGGGCCCATTTAAACGGGGTGAATATAATTTCCCACCAAATCCTGGTCTTCCATGAGAGGGAAACCAAGTGAACCTAGGGTTTTGGACGATTTTACTATGTTTTGATAGCATTTTGGTAGGGTGTTTTTTGGTACACTTGATGATTTTGTGTTTCCCCCAGTTTGGATGTGTTACATTAAAAACTATTCGATATGGAGGGGACCACCCCAAGAGAAAAATTGGCACATTTGGATCTGTGCGCAAGGGAAATTGTTTCTATCTTAGAACAGTATAGCGATTTTTAAAACGAAATATCCTCGGTTTGTTCCCAAATATTCATCATAATATTGTAACTACAGATAAAGGGACCCACCCGTACAGGGGAAAGGGGGGGGGCTACCTAAAAGTGCCCGGACCCCCAAAAAGAATGGAGGAAATTTGGGGGATGGCATCTTTGAGCCTTTCACCTCGCCATTTTTTATCCCCGTTTTGGTGAGGAAGAAGGGGAGGAGGCATAAGGTTCGCATGACTTCCGCAATCTTACAAGATCACCCAAATGATACCCCCCCATGCCCGGCCCTTGATGACCCCATCGAAAGTTAGCAGGTACCCACTGTTTTACTGCACGACGCTAAATCGCCTATGGACTGTAAGGAAAACGAAAGTGTCGCCAAAAACTGTTTCTCAGACTTTTCGTCTTTCATTTTAAAAGGGGATCCTTTTGGTCTACCCAGCCCTTCCACTTTCCAGAGGGCTATCAACCGAAATTACTCCATGTTAGGAAGACACACACTTGCTTTTCTAGAGATTCTTTGTAGCCTCTGGAGCTTTGAAGAACATAGGGACCATCTGGCGAAAAGGTCTGTTGGAAAAGGGCAGGTTTCGGGCTGAACCTGAAGAAATTTAAAGTTGCGGAAAAACCCCCCTTCGTTTTTGGGTCTCTAATTACCCCAAATGGTTGTATTCCAGACCCGGGAAAAGGTTAAGGCGATTACTGGGATGACACCCCTTGTAACGTGAACAAGTTCGACAATTTCTTGGAGCCCGGGGTTTTTCCGGGAAAAACCCGGGAAAAAATTTCGCTTCTGTAGCTGCCTTGACTGCCTTGCTGAAAACGGGAAATTTCCCGGGGGTCGGGAACAACAGACTGCATTTGAAGATTTGAAGGGCAATTGTTCAGATCCCACCTGAAACCCGACTTAATCGACTTTAAAGTACACTGGACCCCTCGGGTTTTAGCTTTTGGCGTTGTCTCACCAGCGAGATAAGAAGGAAAAACCCCATGCTGTATTACTTTTCCAGGAAGTTCGTGGGGGGGAAACAGTTTCCTCCCATCGACATTGAACCCTTGGTAGTGGTTGAAGCATTTTAAACCTTTGATCCCTACTTGTAGGGTGGGCATTTTAAATATCACGACCATCGTCCTTTGTAAACATTTGCCCGAGGCCCAAATTTTAAGGACTCGCGGGCCAGGTTTTGTCTTTTTATAGTTCCCTTAACTTTAAACCTGGTGTTTCCCATTACATCCCTGCCCCTTTTGACGGGAAAGTTTTTCCCCCTTGTAAAAATCTTAAACCCAGACCGTTGCCGCCGCCAGAAAGAAGACCCTTTTGGGAAATGAATTCGGTTTTATTTGAAAAGAAGCCGGATGCCTAGGAAAAGGATCCCGCTGAATCTCGGGGAAATTTGAACTAAAGGTGTTTTTCTAACCATCTGAGGCCCTCCCTGGGAGAGTAATAGTCAATAGTGATCCTCTACATGAGAACTAAGCTCTGGATGCTGTTCATGAGATGTGCTGCTCCCCCCAGGAATTTCAAACCACTTCGCCTCAGGGTCCTATTACTTTCCTCAAATTTTGGCCCGAACGAAGAGATTGTCAATCTTGTCTTATTGTCAACGGGAAAAAGGCCGTGCGGGGAAAGGGGCCCCGTTAGCTGCCTCCCGAAGTTAACCCCCCATGGAGAGAGTATGGGTTTGGGGAATCTTATAGATTTGCTTGGATCTCCCCAGGGCAATGGGTATGTTCTGAAAATTATAGATCACTTCCCAGTATCGGCATTTGTTCCTCTCCCTTTAAAAAGGGAAAGCCCAGACAGTTCTAATGTTTTTTATAAAAGGAGTTGTTACTCTATTCGGTCCCCCTCGTCTACTAGTTCGATAAGGGAAAGAGAATTTCATAATAGGTTATTTTCTCGGTGTGCAGACCATAAAATGGGACACATACCACTCGGTTCACCAAAAGCAAATGGGATGTTGAGAGAAGAAATAGGGGGTAAAATGCTTTGGAAACCTTTATAGGAGAACACCCTAAGATTGGACGAGAAGCCCCCGTTTGTAAGACTTGCCCTAAACGTGCTGTGCACAGGACGGGGGTAACAAACCCCTTTTCTGATGACTGGGAGAATGGAATTTTCCCCAGGGGTTTTTCGAAACGAATTTTACGGGGACGAGAGACGGCCAGGGTGAGGAAAAAACTACGAGATGCAAGATAGCCGCCAAAGGGCTGCAAAGGGAAAGGCCCAAAAGGATGGGCCCCAGACTAAATCGCAGACTGAGGCAGAGATTGACCCCCGGAAGGGGACCCCGTACTGCTACGTATTTTTCGTCAGGTGGTCCCGGCGGAGCCTGGGCCCCAAAATGGTAGCCTGCCAGGATGTGAAGAACTTTGGCCGTGAATTTTCCCATTCGGGAAACCGACCCCACCAGCGAGGGAATTTTTCAATTAATCAAATGCGTCTTATTTCCCCAAAAGAGAGATTGTCTATCCTGAGTTGGACCCGAAACGAATCGGGTTAGATGAAAAGACTGAGAGTAAGGTTTGACGGAAATGGCCCTAACACTTTTTAAGGGGGTCTGCGAGATATCGGGAGTCTGTCGCAGATTCTTGGGGGTTATCCAATTCTAGGTTTCGGTTGTGCACTCCTGTTTTTTTTATAAATTTTTAAAAACCCTTAAAATTTTCCCTGTCTGCAAAGACCTTATTAACCGTCCTTTTTTCCAAAGTTTGGCTATTTCTCGCTCAAAAGGGTTAGTTCGCCAACTGACGTTTAAAGAACTTTGGTGGGGAGGAGTTTTTTAGTGCCCATACCCCGCCCCTACGCGGAGACTGGGGGAAAGCCTGAGTCTCCCTGAAAAGGCCGACTTGCCCGGCAACGCACGTGGACGATGCCTCTTCTTCATTTTTTTTAATTTTTTTTATTAGTTTTATTATATATATGATTTTGTCGTGTACTTTATCCCTTATTTTAATGGGAAACCCTAGCCATTTTTTTTTAAAAGTTTTTATTCCTCTTTTAAACCGGGTAAAAAACTGCCTAACTTTTTTTTTGCTTGATTAAAAAATTTTTTAATTGCAAAGCTATTTTTATAGGGGATAGGGGTTTTAACCCCCTGTTACAAAGAACTACTTTCTTCGGCGGAACCGCCCGCCTTAGGGGAGAGCCCAAAGAGTTCGTTCCCGGGGAGTTAAGCCCACTAATAAAAACCCTTTCTGGGGGTTTCTATATAAGCCCGGGGAAATGAGCGGGGGTAGGGAGGGGGATAGTTGAACGTCCTAACGGCCGGTTTCACCCCTGGAAGCTATTGACGTGTTTTTTTCTTTTTTTTTCCCCTGCGGTCGTAAAGGCGGGTTTTAACGCAGTAAGGGGGGGATATTTTTAAATTTTTCTTTTTTATGATAAGAACTGAGTGCTCCCTTTCTTTTTTTAGGGTTTTGTTCCCGTTTGTTTTAAAGTTTTTGGGTTTACCCGTTTTTTTTTTTTTAGAAAGTTTTTAAAAATGATATTTTTTAAGTTCGTGAGGAAATTCCTCCTTTTTTTTAACTCTCATTAAGAGACAAAAATACCATCTTTGGGTACTGTGGCAAGGGGAATTGACCCCCTTCTATCAGCCCTTAAGGGTGACAGCATCCCCCCGGGTTTAACACGTTTCCAACTAAACCTTGTTGGGTTGGGTAATTTTTCCCTTTCACTGATGCTTTTCCCTTTTTTCCCTTTTTTTCACCCTTCTACACGTCTTCTTCTTTTGGTACCCCTTATTTTCCTGGACGTATTAACCGGGGTAGCGCGCTAATACCTATTAAAGAGGGGGAATTAAAGTAAAAAAAAGACCATCACTACACTATCTCCAAAATTTCAAATAAAAATGATAAAATTGCAATTATGATTAATTGCAAAATGATGATAAAGATGATGATAATGTGATAATGATGATAATGATGATGATAAAATAATAATGATGTAACATGATAGGATGTGTAATAAAAGGAATTTTGTCCCTAAAATTAAAAAAAGGGAAAGAAAAACATTCCCCAAAAATCAAAAAACGGGAAAAACTAGCGAAAAATAGCCTTTTGAGATCACTCCAAAATGAGTTTTTTTTGATTTCTTTTGGGGATTTCGGGAATTATTAGGGGGAATAATGATAAAATTACCAAAAATTTATTAATCATAACAATAAGATATAAAAATAGAAAAAAGAGAATTTTTATAACTTTGAAAATTTTTAAAATTATTTTATTATTATTAATTTTTATTATTATTTTATTATTATTATATTTACTATTATCTTAATTTAGTTCATTGCCAAAAACTATTATATCTGTAAATAATAACATAATAAAAAATTTTTAAGTATAATAATAATAAGCTAGTGGGTTTTAAAAATTTTTATTTGTATTTTTATTGTTATTTTTATCTTATATTATTTGACTGGTGTAAAATTTCAAAAATAATTTTTTAACATAATAATTACGTAAAAAACATACTAATTAAAATAATGATAAAAAATTATTAAAAAATCGTTATTATTGTTATTATTACTGTTTTACTATTATTTTGTTTTTGGTATTTGTATTTTTGCAAAAATATATACTTAACCCAATAATTGCATAATAATAAACAATTGCAATAATGATGATAATATTGCAATTATGATAATGTAGATAATGATGAAATCTGTTGAGATGATAACGTAAAAAAATGAATAATCCTGATAACGATGATGATAAAAAAGGGGAAATTGTTTTTCCCTATTCAATAAAAAAAAGGAATTAAGAAAAATTTTCCCCAAAAGTCAAAAAAACCCCGGAAAATCTAGCAAAATTTTTACCCTTTTTTTTAAAGAGTTTTTCCCCCAAAAGGGGACTTTTTTTTGTTTTTTTTTTTTTTTTTGGGGTGATTCGGAAATTTATTGGGTAATAATGATAAAATTCCCAAAATTTTGTATTAATCATAAAATAAATGATAAAAAAAAGTGAAAAAAGAGAATTTTGTAACATTTGAATATTTTAAAATTATTTTATTATTATTTATTTTATTATTTTTTATTATTATTTTATTATTATTATATTAATTTTTATCTTAAAATTTTAAAAATTTTTTCCCAAAAAAAAATCTTTTATATCTGTAAAAATAACAAAAATAATAAAAGTATAAGTTAAAAAATAAAATACTATGGTTATAATTTTGTTTTTGTATTATTTTTGTTTATTATTCATTTTTTTTAAATTTGTACTGGTAGTAAATTGCAAAAAAAAATTTTATAACAGTAAAAAATTACAGTAAAAACGTTTACTAATTAAGATAATAAATAAAAATTTTATAAAATCGTTATTATTTTTTATTATTTTTGGTTTTTAAACTATTATTATTGTTTGGTTTTTTAGTATTTTTGAAAAAAATTTTATATTTAATAATTTCCATAATTGCAATAATAATGATAAAAAAATTCAATAATGTGAAAATAATTGAAAATAATGATGAAAAATGATGATAACTTGATGATAACATAATAATGATGATAACATGAAAACATGATGATAAAAAGGGGAAAATTGTGCCCCATATAAATATAAAAAGGAAATAAAAAAAACCTTTCCCCAAAAAAGTCAAAAAAAAAGCGGCAAAATCTAGCGAAATATAGTTTTTGGGGAGAGAAAAAAAACCCTTCCAAAAAAGAATTGACTTTTTTTTTTCCAAATTTTTTTGGTGTTTTCGGCAATTTTTTAAAGGGTAATAATGATAAAAAATTTACCAAAATTTGTATTAACCCAAAAACAAAAAAATGATGAAAAAATTGGGGAAAAAAAGAGAATTTTGATAACATTTTAATATTTTAAATTTTTTATTATTTTATTATTATTTTTTTAAATTATTATTATTATTATTTTTAAATAATTTATTTTTAAATTATCATTTATTTTTTTTTAAAACCTATTATTTTAAATTTATTAGTACATTGCCAAAAAACTTTTTATACCCTGTAATAATAACAATAATAAAAATAAGAAATAAGTAAAAAAAATAATGTTTAGGGGGTTTTTAAATTGTTATTAGTATTATTTTTTGTTTTTTTATCTTTAAAATTTTATTTGTACTGGAAAAGTATAATTGCAAAAAGGATTATTAAAAAAAAAAACCGTAATAATTACAGTAAAAGTTTACAAATTTTAAGATAATGAATAATAATTTTTAAAATCTTTATTAAAATTATTATTTTTGTTATTATTTTTAAATTATTGTTGGGGTTATTAATATTTATTGCAAAAACATAAAACTAAAAAACTCCAATAATTTGGGCAAAAAAATGATAAAATTGAAAATAATGATGAAAATAATTGCAATAATGAGGTTTATGATATGATAATGTGATAATGATGATAAAGGGATGACCCCCGATAAAATATGATAATCATGAAAACCGAGGGAAGATAATACAAAAGGAATTGTGTCCAAAATTAATAAAAAAAGGGGGTTAAAAAAAAACCCCCTTCCCCAACGTCGAAAAAGCGAAAAAAATTCTCCTGAAATATACCCTTTTTTGAGGGGAAAAAATACCCCAAAAAAGGGAACTTTTTTTTTTTTTCAAATTTTTTTTTTGGTGATTTGGGGCAATTATTAGGGTAAAAAAAGGGATAAAAATTTAACAGAATTGTTTTAAAATCAAAAAATAATGATGACCCCCGTGAGAAAAAGGGGAATTTTGATAAATTTGAATTTATTAAAAATTTATATTTTATTCTTTTTTATTATTATTTTTAAATTATTATTAAAAAATTATTTTTATTACTACATTATTTTTTTAATTTTTTTTAAGTATTTCATTCCCAAAAATCTATTATATCTGTTAAAAACCAAAAATAATAAGTATGTATAAAAAATAATAATGCGGGGGGGGTTTTTATTTTTTATTGTATTATTTGTTTTTTCTTTTTATTTTTTTGGGTTTAAAAATTTCCCCAAATTTATTATAACAGTAAAAATTTTCCGAAAAAACGATAAATTTAAAAGATAAGGGGATATAAAAAATTTAATTAATAAAATCGTTTTACTTGTTATTTTTTTTTATTACTTTAAATTTTTTTGTGGTTTTATTTTTTATTCCCCAAAACTAAAAAAACTAAACTCCCAAAAATTTGGGCAAAAAATAATGATAAAAATTTTCAATCTGATGAAAATAATTGCAATAATGAGATAATGATAAATAATGAAAATAAGGGAATATGAAAACGATAAAATGATGATAATCATGAAAACCCCGGGGAGGGAAAAATAAGAGGAATTGTGTCCATATATAATAAAAAAAAGGTTAAAAAAAAAAATTCCCAAAAAGGGGAAAAAGCGGCAAAATCAAAGCGAAATATACCCTTTTGGGGAAAGGGGTATACCCCAAAATTGTTTTTTTTTTTTTTTTCGATTTCTTTGGTGATTTCCCAATTATTAGGGTATAATGAAAAATAATTCCCCAAATTGTTTAAAAATCATAACAATAATGATGAAAAAAGTGAGAATAAAGAAAATTTTGATAACATTTGAATATTATTTAAATTAAATTATTTTTTTTTTATTATTATTATTTATTATTTTATTATTTTTTTATTATTATTATTATATTTTTTTTATTATTTTATTACTATTATTATTATTTTTAAAATTTTATTTTAAATTATTAGTATCTTGGGGCCAAAAAACCCTATTAAAATCTGAAATTTAATAACAATAATTAATAATATAAGTATAATAAAAATAAGCTAGTGGTTTAATATTGTTATTAGTATTATTATTTTTTATTATTTTTCATTATTATTATTTGTACGGGTAGTTTTTTTTTGAAAAAATAATTATTAAAAAACAGTAAAAATTTTACAGAAATAACGATCCCAAATTTAAAGATAATGATATAAATAATTTTTTATAAAATCGTTATTATTGTTATTATTTTTGGGTTTATTACTATTATTATTTTTGTGGTTATTAGATTTTTAAAAAAATATAACTATAACCCCCAATAATTGCAATAATAATGAAAACCCCAAATTTGCAATAATGAGGAAAAAAATATGCAAAAATGATGATAATGATTATGAAAATTTGATGAAAGGAAAAAAATAATGATGATAAATTAAAGATAATAATGATGATAATGATGAAACGATGATTTTTAATAAGGGGAAATTTTGTGTCCAAATATATAATAAAAAAAGGTATGAGAAAAAACTTTCCCCAAAAGCCCAAAAAAAGCGGAAATTTTTCCTAGCGAAATATAGCCGTTTGAGAGTATACCCCCAAAAAGGACTTTTTTTTTTTCGATTTCTTTAGTGATTTGGGGCAATTTTTAGGGTAAAATGATAAAATTTACCAAATTGTATTAACCCTAACAATAAGATGATAAAAGTGAGAAAAAGGGGGAAATTTTGAAAAAACATTTGAATTTTTTAAAAATTATTTATTATTATTTTTATTATTATTATTATTTTTATTATTTTATTTTATTTTATTTTATTTATTATTATTTTATATTATCTTAATTATTAGTATCATTGCCAAAAAATCTTTTTATATCTGTAATAAAAACAATAAATAATAAGTAAAAAGTAAAAATAAAATAATGCTAATGGTTATAATAGTTATTAGTTTTTATTTTTGTTTTTTTTAATCTTTATTTTTTATTTGTACTGGTAGTAAAATTGCAAAAAAATTATTAAAAACAGTAAAAAATTTACAGTAAAAAACGTTTACAAATTAAAGATAATGATATAAATAATATTATAAAATCGTTATTTTTTTTATTATTATTTTTTATTACAATTATTATTTGTGGGTTTTTTAGTTTTAATTGCAACAATATAAATAAAAACCCCAAAAATTGCAATAATAATAAAATAAAAATTTGGCAATAAAGAGGAAAATAATTGAAAATAATGTTTAAAATGATGATAATGAGGGATGATAACGAAAATAATAAAGGAAAATCATGATAACGATGATGATAAAAAGGGGAATTGTGTCCATATATAATAAAAAAAAGGTTTTAAAAAACCCTTTCCCAAAATTCGAAAAAGCCCCCAAAATCTAGCAAAATATAGCCTTTTGAGAGTATACCCCAAAAAATGATTTTTTTTCGATTTCTTTTGTGATTTCGGAAAATTAAATTAGGGTAATAATGATAAAAAATTTCCAGAATTGTATTAACAAAATTAATGATGATAAAAGTGAGAATAAAGAAAATTTTTGAAAAACTTTTAATATTATTAAAATTATTATTTTTATTATTATTTTTATTATTATTATTTTTATTATTATTATTTTAATAATTTTATTATTATCATTATTATTATTTGTATGTAGTATAATTGCAAAAATATTTATACAGTAATAATACAGTAATAAGTATAATTAAGATATATATAAATAATATTATAAAACGTATTATATTATTATTTTTTATATATTATTATTGTTGGTATTAATAATTGCAAAAATATACTAAAAACAATAATTGCAATAATAAGTAACAATTCAAGATATGATATAAATATTATTATAATGTATATGATTTATTATATGTATTATATTATTATTGATGTAGTTATAATATTATTGAAAAATAATACTATAACTCAATAAATTGAATTAATAATATAAATTCAAAAAGGTGATATAAATAAATTGCCAAAAGTCGAAAATGGATATTATATATATATTTAAGTGATCTATAACGTAATAATGATGATAATCATGATACTATGTGAATAAAGGAATTTTCAGTAAATGAAAAGGTAATAAAAATGTAAAATCAAAAAAGATGAAAAGTGAGCAAAAGATTTTGATAAAGCCTTTGAAGTATATCTAAAATTAGTTTTTCATTTTATTATTTGGTATTTGTAATTATTAGGTAATAATTATAATATTACTATTTATAATCCAAAAAATATTTGATATGTGAAATAACAAAATTTATAAATTTGAATATATAATAATATGTATTTATATATTTATTATATTATTATAGTTATTATTATATTATTATTATTTATTATATTTATCTAATTATTATATTATTAAAAAATTATAATTATAATAACATATAATTAAGATAATGATAAAATAATATATAAATCGTTATAATTTATTTATTAGTATTATTATTTATTATTTAGTTATTATATTTTATGAAATATATTCAAAATAATTATAATATAATGATAATAATTGCAACTAATTAGATAATAATTGAATAATTGATATAAAATGATATTAACTTGTATTTTTGTTATTATATTAATTGTGTATTATAGATTATTGCAAAATAAGTATAATGTCCATAATTGCATAAAAAAAGATAACAAATTAATAAAGTATAATAAATGAAAATTACATGAAAATATATTATGATTTTGAAGTATATAATAAATGATACGTATTATGATTATATGAGGATATTCGGCCATATTAGGTAAAAAAGGTATAAGAAAACATTCCAAATTGAAAAAGCGCAAAATCTGCGAAAATTAGATAAAGACGTTTTGAGAGTATACTCCAAAATTGATTTTATTATTTTTTGTTGATTTATATTCTGGATTATTAGTATAATATATAATTACAGAATTGTATAATGCCAAAAATATTATATTAATATAAAATATAATATAATAATATTAATAATTATGTATATATTATATTTTATATAATTATTATTTTATTATTATATTATTATTATTTTATGGTATTAATTAATATTAATATTCATAACTATATAATTAAGTAATAAACGATACTAATTAAGATAATAAAAATAATTTATAAAATGTTTTATTTTATTATTATTTTATTATATTATTTATTGATTTATTAGTTTTTGCAAAAATATAACTAAATCAATAATTGCATAATAATATAATAATGCAAAACGATATAATTAAATAATTAATAATATGATAATGATGATGTTATTATATGATGATAACTATAATAATGATGATAATCATGATAACGATTGATAATAAGAGGAATTGTGTCCATATATAAATATAAAGATAAG
>NW_023639343.1:0-12203 GCF_015228065.2 Penaeus monodon | reverse complement strand
TTCCCCTCCCCTTTTTCCCCCCCCTTCCCCCTTTCCCCCTTCCCCCCTTCCCTTCTCCATTTCCCCCCCCCTTTCCCCTTCTCCATTCCCCCCCTTTCCCCTTCCCCATTCCTCCCCTTCCCTTCCCCCTTCCCCCCTTCCCCTTCTCCCTTCCCCCCCTTTCCCCCCTTCCCCCCGCGACCAGCTAAGGGTCCCCAAAAACAGAGAGCTTGGTGAGGTACGTCGGGGCCCTCGAATCCTTTTCCCAAATCTACCGGGATTTGACGATATCCCTGCTGCAGGCGGACGTGGGGGGAGGGGCGGAAGTGGGAAAGGAATCAGGAGTAGTGGGGAGGGGAGCGGGAGGAGGTGTGGGGGAAGCGGGGGGAAGTGGGGAAAGGGAATCAGGAGGGGGTGGGGGGGGGGACGGGGGAGGTTAGGGAGCGGGCGGAGGTGTGGGGGGAAGCGGGTGGAGGTTGGAGGAAGCGGGGGGAAGTGTGGAAGGAACAGGGGAGGGGGGGAGGGGAGCGGGGGGAGGTGTGGGGGGAATCAGAGTAGGGGGGGGGGGAGCGGGCGGAGGTTGGAGGGGAGGGGGCGGAGGTGTGGGGGGAAAGGGGTGGAGGTGGGGGGGAAGCGGAGAGATGTGGGGGGAAGATGGACGGAGGTGGGAAGGAAGTAGACAGAGGGGGGGAGGGGGTAGACGGGGGTGGGGGGGGAAACGAAGCGCGAGGGAAAGGGGGCATCGTGTCTTGTTGGGGGGTTTGGGTTTGGGCGAAGGGACTTCATGTTTTAGAGGGGGGTTTTGATGCAGTAGGTGGGAAAAGAGGCTCGATATAGAGCCCTTTTACAGCAGGGGGGCAAAAGGTTTTTCATTTTTACTAGGGGGTTTTCCCCGTCTTTGAATACAAGAACCATTTTGCAAAAACAAACAGCTTTTCATATTCATATCTATCAGTGCACAAACATACATAGCACATTATACTATTTACATACACATAAACTCACACTATCTCTTATTTATAACTACTCGTCTACACCCCACACACCACACACGAAAAAGCACACGACACAGCACCAAAAACACGCCACAAAAACACACTCACAACGCCAAAATACACGCCACCACAAACCCACACACACACACACAAACACACACCACAACCCACACACCCCACACACACACACACACCACACACACACAAAACACACACACACCACACACACACACACATACTACATCCAAATCATACATACATAGACCTCTTACCCCTTTTCATACATGAATTGATTTAACGGAATAAAATCCAGAGGGGCTTCCCGATCCCTTTTTCGGGTTACCGTCTTCTACGGGGGCGTTTTTTCCTGACCACGGGAAAACGTTGATTTTCTTGAAGCACCTTTCACCACCTTTGCCCAAAGGGTTTTCCTTTCCCGTCCCCAAGGGGGCAAACCACAAGTTTAAAGGGACCCAAGAAGCGTCCTACAAGACGAAAAAAAACGATATATATATATAAAATATATATATTATAATATATATTTATATATATATATATAAAATTTTATATATAATATATGCATATAAAATTTTATAATTTTTATATATAAAAATATATATAATTATTTTTTATAAAATATTTATTTTTATTTATTTATTATTTATATACACCCCTCACACACACAAAAATAAACAAATAAAATAATTAAATACAAAAATAAATAAAAAAATTTAAAATAAAGCACACACCCCTTATAGATACATACATACAAACATACTTTACATATATCCCAATACTACAACATCCCTACTTTACATCCCAACATACATACAAAAATCCCATACATACTTCCCATACAACTAATACATCCCATAAAATAAAATACATACATAGAGGGGTTTAAAAGGGAACACACACCCCACACCACACACACACACACCCCACACACCCACACACACCCCACACACACACACACACACCCCACACCACACACACTATGTGTACACTTTAAAAAAAAAAAAAAAAATTTAAAAACGAATCAAAATTCCCCCCGGGCCCTTGTTTTTTCCCCGATTATTTACATATACAAATAACACGGGTCACAGAACTTTGTACCGGTAAAAATTTGGGCCCCCAAATTCAAACCTTTAATATTAAATGAAAAAACAAAATAAAAACTCCATCATACGGTGAAAAAAATAGATAACAAATTGAGTAAATTTTAAAAAAATCTCAAAACAAAAATTTCCCAAAACAAAAAACAAGGATACTTCCCCCACTTTGTTTTTGGTACAAAAAAAAATCTTTTTCATCAAAAGAGCATAGTTTCATGAAAAAATAGTTCATTAGAAAAAAAAAACAAATATTAACCTTTAAGGGGTGTGTGTGTGGGGTGTTTTGTGGGGTGTTTTGTGGGTGTGTGTGTGGGTTGTGTGTGTGTGTTTTGTGTTTGTGGTGGTTGTGTGTTGTCTGTATTTTGGTCTGTGGTCTGTGTCTTTTATGGTGTGTGTGTGAAATTTTTAAATATGTTCATGTGTGTCTTATGTATTTATATATTATATTATTTTTAATATTTTATATATAAATATTAATATTTTATATTATTTTAGGGACTATATCTAACATTGTTTGGATACTTTTTTTTTTTTCTTTTAAAGTAAGCCCCACGGGTTTTTTTTGGGGGTTTTAAGAACAATAGACTCGATCAGTGCCCTGTTAACGGTGATTTACCCTTTCGCTAAGAGTTTTATTTTTAAGGATGTTTCCTGGGGCGCTGTTTTTGCTGTGAGATCTGACCGTTTACAAAGGGAAAAGATGCTTCCCATTTTTTTGGATTTAAAAAAGGGGCCTGCGAAAGACGAGGCTTCCACTCTCTGATGGGGGTTTGGTTGCATGTGGTTCCCGGATTTTTCTTTTTCCCCTCTGGTTTTTTTACAGGGCCAACAGCATTATAAAATATAAATATATAAAAATAATAATTATATATATAAAAATATTAATATATATATATATATATATATATATTTTAATATTTAAAATATATATAATATATATAATATATTAAAATTATTTTATATAATATATTATTATATATATATATAATATTAAAATTTTATATATAATATATATAATATATATAAAATATTTTATATATATATATAATATATATATTATATTATATAATTATATATAATATATATTAAAATTTTTAAAATTATAAAATTATATTATATAAAATTATTAATGTGGATGGCCATGTAAAAAACCAGAGGCCCAAGAAAAAACCCGGAAAAACCCAACATCCCAACCAACCCCCCCTCAGAGGTGGAAGCCTCGTTTTTCGCGAGGCCCTTTTTTTAAGTCCAATAAAATGTGACCATCATTTCCAGTCGTACCCGCGTAAAGATCTCACAGCAACAACAGGGGCCGAGGAAACATCTTAAATAAGCCTTACGCGAATTTTAAAATCCCCTTTAGACGGGACACTGATCGAGTCTTTTTGGTTTTTAAACCCCTCAAAAAAAAACCAGGGGAAGCTTCTTTTACACTAAAAGAAAAAAAAGATCCAATCCCAATTTTATATTTTATATATTTTAAAATAATATAATAATATCTATATATATATTATATTAATATATATTTTATATATATATATATATAACATATATACACACATGAACATATTTATATTAACACAAAACACACATAAAAAAAACGACACACAGCACACATACGGGACACACACACACACCACACAAACCACACACCCCACCCAAAACACCCACACACACACACACACACACACACACACCAAAACACACACACATTAAAAGGTTAATATTGTTTTCTCCCTCTAATGAACTTTTTGTTCATGAACTATGCTCTTTAGATAAAATGTTTTTGTTTTTTACAAATCCAAAGTGCGGAAGTATCCTTGTTTTTTGTTTTAGTAATTTTTTGGGTTTGAGATTTAAAATTTACCCGTCAATTTTGTTATCTATTTGTTTCACAGTAGGGTGGAGTTTGATTTTCGGTTTCATTTAAAATTAAAGGTTTGAATTTGTGGCCCCCCGTTTTTACCGGTACAAGTTTTTGTGACTGTGATTATTTGTTAGTAAATAATCTGAAATATACAATGACCTGGTGTATTTTTTATTGTTTTTACAATTTTTTTTTTTTTTAAATTTGGACAAGGGGGGGTTTGGTTTTTGGTGTTGTTTTGGGGTTGGGGGGGTTTTTTGGGGGGGGGTTTGTTGGTGGGGGGGGGAACCCATTAGTTGTAGATATTTTTGAGAAAGTTTTTATTTTATTATGTGGTTTTATTTGAATTTAGTAGTTTTTTATTAAAAATTATTATTTTGAGGACAAAATTTTTTCCCTTTTTATATTTTTTTTTTTTATTTAATCCCCCTTTTTTTATTTTTTTTAGGGGTAAAAAAAATAAAAAAAAAAAAAAATTTTTTTAAAAATTAAAAAAAATAAAAAAATAAAAAATAGCAAAAAAAAAAAAAAAAAAAAAAAAAAAAAAAAAAAAAAACCCCCCAAAACCCCCCTATTTTGGGTTTTCTCTTTAAAAAACCCCCAAAAAAGGGGTGGGTAACATTTCCCTTTCCTGGTTTAAAACCCTTAAAAAGCTTTTCCCAGAAAGGGTTTTGGTTCACCCTGTAATTTTTTGGGGAAAAGGGACAATTTTAAAGTTGGGAAGATTTTTTGGGGGGGGGTTTTTTTTTTGGGGGTTTGGTTTTTTTGTTTTTTTTTTTTTTTTTTTTTGTTTTTTGGGGTTTTTTTTTTTTTTTTTTTTTTTTTTTTCTTTCCTTCCCTTTGGGTTTTTTTTAAAAATTTTATAAAAAAATTTGATACTATTTTTTAAAACAAATTATTTAATTTTTTTATCCAAATAATATAATATTAATCTTTTATTTTCAAAAATTTCTACTTTATTCAAAGAGGGAAAACCCCAAAAAAAAACCCCCCCCCCACACACCCCAAACCCACCCCCCACCCCAACCCCCCTTTTTAAAACAGAAAAAAAAAACCCCAAAAAAAACCGGGTTTTTTTTCCCCTTTCTTCCCCCCCCCCATCCCTTCCCCCCCCCCTTCCCCCCCCCCCCCAAAAACCCCCCCTTTTTCCCCCCCACCCCCCCCCTTTCCCCCCCCTTTCCCCCCCCCCCCCCCCCCTCCCCCCCCTTTTCCCCCAACCTCCCCCTCCCCTAAAACCCCCTTGTTTTTTTTCCCCCCCCCTTTTTTGTTTTGGTTTTTTGGTTTTCCCCCTGTTCCTTCCCAATTCGGCTTCCCTCCCCTTGTTAATTGTTCCTTAATTGGTTGTTTTTAAATTTTAAAAATTTTTAAATAATTTCCAACCCCCCCAATGAAACTTTTTTTTTGGGAAAATTTTCCGGGGGGGGGGGGGAGGAAGGGAGAAGGGGGGAAAGGGGGAAAAGGGGGGGGGGGGAGGGGGGGGGGGGGGGGGGGGGGGGAAGGGAAAGGGGGGGGGGAGGGTAAAAAGGGAAAAAGGGGAAGGGGAGGAATAAAAGGGGGGGGGGAAGGGGGGGGGGGGGAAGGGGGGGGGGAAAAAAAAAAAAAAGGGAAAATAAAAATAATAAAAAAAAAATAAAAATAATAAAAAAAAAAAAAAAATAAAAATAAAGTAAAAAAAAAAATAAAAAAAATAAAAAAAAAAAAAAAAAATAAAAATAATAAAAAAAAAAAAAAAAAAAATAAAAAAAAAAAAAAAAAAATAAAAGGGGGGGGGGGAAGTAAAAAGGGGGGAATGGAAAGGGGAAAAGGGGGAAAAAGGGGAAGGGGGGGGTGGGGGGGGGAAAAAAAGGGGAAGGGGGGGGGAAATGGAGAAAAGGGAAAAGGGGGGGGAAAAAATTAAAGGGGGAAGGAAGTAAAGGGGGAAAGGGGAGGAATTTAAAAAAAAAAGGGAAGGGGGGAAAAGGGGAAAAAGGGGGGGGAAAGGGGATAGGGGGGGAAAAAAAAAAAGGGGGGAATTTAAAGGGAAAAAAAAATTTAATTTTAAAAGGGAATTTAATAAAAATAAAGGGGGGGGAAGGGGAAAGGGGAAAAAAAAAAAAAAAAGGGGAAAAAAAAAAAAAAAAGGGGGGGGGGAAAATTGGGGGGGGAAAGGGAGAAAAAAGAATAAAAGGGGGGGAAAAAAGGGGGGGGGAATTTGGGGGGGGAAAAGGGGGGGGGTGGAATGGAAAGGGGAAAATTTTAAGGGGAAAAGGGGGGGTTTTAATAAAAAAGGGGGGGAAAAGGGGAAAAAAGGGAAAGTAAAGGGGGGGGGGAAAAGGGGAAAAAGGGGGGGGGAAAAAGGGTAAAAAAAAGGGGGGGAAAGGGGGGGGGTGGGGGGGGGGGGGGGTGGGGGGGGGGGGGGTGGGGGGGGGGTGAAGTGGGGGGGGATAAAGGGAAAAAAGAATGAGAAGGGGGGGGGAGGAAGGGGAGAGGGGGGGGAAGGAATGAAGGGAAGGGGGGGATTTAAGGGGAGGGGGAGGGGGAAAAAAGGGGGGGTAAAAAAGGGGGGGAAAAGGGGGGGGGGGGAAAGGGGGGGGAAAGGGAAAATAAAAGGGGAAAAATAAAGGGAAAAAATAAAAATAAATGGGGGGGGGAATTTAATAAAAAAAAAAAAAAAAAATGGGGGGGGGGGAGGGGGGGGGGAAAAGGGGGGTGGGGGGGAAGGGGGAAGGGAAAGGGGGAAAGGGGGGGAAAAGGGGAAAAGGGGGGGGTAAAGTGGAAAGGGGGGGGAGGAAGGGGAAAGGGAAGGGGAGGAGGGGGGAATGGGTAAAGGGGAAGGGGGGAAATAAAAGGGAAGGGAGGAAGTAAGGGAAGGGAAGGGGGGGGGGGGGGGGGGGGGTGGGGGGGGGGGAAGGGGAGAAAAAGGGGGAAAGGGGGAAAAGGGGAAAGGAGAAAGGGGGAAGTGGGAAAAGGGGAAGGGGGGAATAAAAGGGGGGGAAGGGGGAAGGGGAAAAAGGTGGGGGGGGGGGGGGGGGGGGGAAAAAAAAAGGGGGGGGGTAAAAAGGGGAAAAAAGGGGGGGGGGGGGGGGGGGGAATTTGGGGGGGGGGGGTGGGTAAAATAAAATTTAAAAGGGGGGGGTAAAAAGGGGGGGGGGAAAAAAAATAATGGGGGGCAAAGGGGGGGGGAAAGGGGAAAGGGGGAATGGAAAGGGGGGGAAGGGGGGAAGTGGGAAAAAAGGGGGTGGAAAGGGGGGGTGGGGGGAAGGGGAAGGGGGGAAGGGAAAAAGGGGGGAAGGGGAAAGGGGAGGGGAAGGGGGAAAAGGGGGAGGGGGAAAAAAGGGGGGGGGGAGGGGGGGGGGGTAAAGGAAGGAAAAGGGGGGGGAAAAGGAAAGGGGGGAGGAAATTGGGGGAGGGGGAGGGGAAATTTAGGGGAAGGGGAAGGGAAAGGGAAAAAAAAAGGGAAAAGAAAGGAAGGAGGAAAAAAGGGAAAAAAAAGGAAAGAAAATTTTTTTAAGAAAAAAAGAAAAAACAAGCCTGAAAAGTAAAGAAAAATGAGGGAAAGGGGGATAAAAGGGGGAAAAATTTAGGGAAAATTTTAAAGAAAAAAAAGTTTAGGGGGGGTTTTAAAAAAAAGAGGGAAGGATAAAAAAAAAAGAAATGAAAAAAGGGGGAAAATTTTTTTTTTACCCAAAAACTACAAGCTTCAACAAAAAATAATACCCCATTCTCAAAGAGAAAGGGAATTTTCCGTCACATTTTTAGGATTTTTTCAAAGCAAAAAAAAAAAAAAAAAAAAAAAAAAATGCAATGACAATTTTGCATAATATAAAAGACCCGTTTCCGCGTGTCGTGTGTTTTTATTTTCCAACAAAATTTTTTAAAAAAACTTAATCAAAAAAAAAATGATAAAGAAGTGTATTTTTAAAAAAGAGAATAACCATACCACATCCCTCACTTTTTTTTTACCATTGTTATAAAATTTTTTCTCATTTTCTTTTTTTTTTCAGCGGTGTTCCTACTCACCAGTTTGATTTACATTTTAAGGGACCAGAAAAGTTAAAATCGGATAAACAAATGAAAATGAATGGAAAATAAGAAAAAAAGGGTATATCTAAAGACACAATAGAAAACAGACGCATATGCATATTTAAGCTGCAAAATCTAGAGTTGTTTGTTTTTTCTCAGTAACTTTTCGGTTTTTTTCCAAATCCCTTTTTAAATATTTCCCATGTTTTTGAACAGTTTCATATCATAATATTTTTTTACAGTCTTGGTTTTAACATAGGAAATATAAATATACATACAAAACACACACACACACCCCACACACACACCCACACACACATAATATTTTAAAAATTATAATTTTATATATAGTTTATATATATATAATAATATTTTTTATATATACAAACACACACCATACACCACACCCCCTTTATATATATACATATATATATATATATATATATAATTATATATATTATATATGTATAATATATTTTTCTGTGTGTGTGTGTGTGTGTGTGTGTGTGGTGTGTGTGGGGTTTGTGTGTGTGTGTGTGTACATATGCGTGGGTGCACATGTATGTGTACATTGTCTGAAAAAACATATTTTTTTGGTGTGTGTGTGTTTTTGGTTTTTGGGGGGGGGGGTGTGTTGTGTGTGTGTGTGTGGTGTGTGTGTTTTTGTGTTGTGTGGGGTGTGTTTTTGTGGGGGTTTTTTATGTGCATTAAAAATTAAAATCAAAAAAGGGTATGCCCGTTTGAGCAGCCGTGGACCTCTCCACCACCTTCCCCAAACAAAAACTCGATCTTACGTTTTCTTTCCACTTGTACCATCGACAGCCCCCAAATATCTTTGATATTTTCCCATTTGTTTCGTTTGCCTCTTCCTCTGTTTCCCATCACCATCCCTGTCAGCAAGTTTTTTCAAACTTTTACTTTCATTAATGCCAAAAAATTTAATTTTTCTTGTTTAAAAATGTCCAACGTCGGGGCTTTACAAAATTTTTTTTCTCAGCACTTCATCATTCGTCTTCTTCTCTGTCCAGCTAAACGCATATCGCTGTAACACCCCATTTTAAAGCATAATATATTAAAATTAATTATATATTTATATATATTTATATATATATAATTATATATATATATATTAATATATAATATATTTTATATATTATTTTTATTATTTTTTTTTCAACCATGATTTTTCTGGCAATTTAACATGGGGTTCCATTTCCTTTCCCAAGTAATTTTTAAGAAGTCCCCATTTTTCCCCCTTTCGGAAGTTCTTCACCTAAAATTATGTTACTGTTGACTTCGAGGTTCGATTCTGTTTGAAGCCATAAGACATTCGTCCCCCGCCTTTCAGCCAAACACTTCCCTTAACCCGGCAAGGGCAGCAACAAACTAAACCCCGAGGTGCTAAACCAGGGTTCTATGGTCCCGGGGTAAAACACAAGTAAGGCCCAACAGCCGACCCGGTCCCAGGAGGCCGTATCTGGTTTGATTACCTAGAATTTTTTAAAACAGCGGGGGTGCGAATCTGCTCAGCTAGCGCGTCCAGCGCTTGCGCCGGGCGCGCGCACGCTTTTGATTTATAATTTATATACATATATAAATAATGAAAAAATAAATTTTTTATAGTATATATAATAAATAATTAAAATTTATAATATTATATATATATATAAAATATTATATAATTATATATAATATATATAATATATTTATTATATTTAATAACCACAACCAAACACCAAAACATATATTTTATTTTTTGTTTTTATTCATTATTTTTATTTTTTTATTTTATTTTTTCTTTTCCTAAATTTTTTTTGCCCCCCCACCCCCCCACCCCCAGAACTTTTCTTCTTGTGGTGGTGTGTGTTTGTTGTGTGTTGTGTGTGGTGTGGTGTTTGGGGTGTGTTTGTGTTTGTGTGTGGTGGGGTGTGGTGTGGGGGTGTGTGTGTTGTGTGGTGGTGTGTGTGGTGTGTGTGTGTGTGTGTGTGTGTTGTTGTGTGTGTTTGTGGTGTGTGTGTGTGAATTTTTATTATATAATATATATTATATATTTTATATATATATATAATAAAATATATTATATATATTTTAACATATATAAATAAAAAATAAAAAAAATAAAAAATATAACATTTTAATACATATAAATATTATTATAATATAATTATATCATTATATATAAATATATATATATTAAATATATAAATATATATTACACACAAAACCCCCATACAACTATATTATATATATATTTTATTATAAAATTTTATATATATATATATTATATTAATATTTACATATATTACACATAAAAAGGGGTATATATGCCCCACACACCACACACAACCCACCAACAGATATTTTTCATCTAACTATCTATCTATCTACTTTTTACTAATCTTATATATATATCGTGTGTGTGTGTTGTGTGGTGTGTGTGTGTTGTGTGGGGTGTGTGTGTGTGTGTGTGGGGGTGTGGGTTTTTGTTTGTGTGTTGTGTGCGCGTACATATGCTGTGTATAATGCGTGTGTACATTTTGGGGGGTACAATTTTTGGGGTTTTACCAAATTTTGGTGTGTGTGTGTTGTGTTGTCTATGTGTGTGTGTGTGAGTGTGTGGGGTGTTTTGTGTTTTTTTTGTGTGTGGGGGTGTGTGTGGTGTGTGTGTGTGTGTGTGTGTGTGTTGTGGGGTTGTGTTGTGTGTGGTGTAGGGGGTGCATATTTTTATATATATATTTTATATATTAATATATTATATTAATATTTATAAATATATTAAAAATATTTACAATTTAAAAACAAAAATGGTATTATGCAACACACCACACCCAAAAACACACACACACACACACAAGTTCTATCATCTACTATTTTTATCTATCTATATATTATATCTGGTGGTGTGTGTGTGTTGGTGTGTTGTGGTTGGGGGTGGTGTGTGTTTTTTGTGTGTGTGTGTGTGTGTGTGGGTACATATGCGTGTATACTATGGGTGTCTTGCGTGTGTCATATGCGTGTGTACATAGGTGTATACACATTTGTGTTTTTTGTGTGTGTGTGTGTGTTTTTGTTGTGTGTATTGTGTGTGTGGTGGTGTGTGGTGGGGGGTTGTGTGTGTGTGTGTGTGTGTGTGTGTGTGTGTGTTGTGTGTGTTGTGTGTGTGTGTTTGTTTGTGTGTGTGTGCAGGCGTGAATATATATATATAATATATATTATTATTATTTTTATATTATTATATATATAATATATTAAAAAATTATTATATATATTTATAATTAAAATTTATAATTTAATTATATGTAAATAAAAATTTTATTATATTAAAATTATATTATATTAAATAAAATATAAATTATATTATATATATATATAATATATTATTTATGTTGAAAATTATAATATAAAATTTTTACATTATAAATATATTGTGTTTTAGTAAATAATATATATTTATATATTTTTTATTATATTTTATATTAATTCATATATAAAATTAAAATTTATATAATTTATTTTTTAAATTATATATATCCTTTTTTTATATTATATATATTTATTTATATACGCACAAGGGGCGCTTTTAAAGATTTCCCCACTGCGACCCACTTGGTTATCCTAGGGCTAAAAGTCCATGATAATGATTCACGTCTGTAAGGTCATGTGCTGATTCCATTTCTTAATTCCACAAGTTTTTCGTTACAGCAGTGGAGGGGGCGTAAAATGTGAAAAAGGAAAAAATGGAGTACGTCAGTTATCAGGATTTTGTATTTTACTGGGAGCACATCACATAAATCACCTTTCCCTGAAATGAAAGTCTTATGGGGAGGATGTCCCATCGGGGGGATGATATTTAAACCTTAAATATGGGGGGATTGGGAATCGGCTCTTTTCTAGGGGGGATCCCCAAACTGCCATGATGAGGACACCATCTATCAAGTGGGGGACGGCATTTTGTAAGATTGTGTATGACTGTTTGTCCTTTGCTCAAGATTCAAGGTTAGTGTTGGGGCGTGGAGAAAAAATTTTATTCCCCGGTATATGCAAAAGTTTTCTGGGCGTGGTCCCGGCAACCACACCCTTTTTAGAAACAGGAACGAGTCCATGTTTTTTTAGTCAATCGAAAGAAGTTTTGAAAATTAATTTTCAGGGTGAAATTGGGTCCATTAATAATTGAAAACCCCCGAAAAAAATAAGCCATCCAACCCCCAAAACCAATGGGGACGCCCCCTTTTTAAAAAAAGGGGG
>NW_023639342.1:0-10000 GCF_015228065.2 Penaeus monodon | reverse complement strand
ATAATTGCCGAAATCACCAAAGAAATCGAAAAAACGTCATTTTGGAGTATACTCTCAAAAGGCTTTTATTTCGCTAGATTTTGCCGCTTTTTTTTCGCCTTTTGGGAATGTGTTTCTTCTACTTTTTTTTCTATTATATATGGACACAATGCCTGTTATTATCATAATCATTTATCATGATTATCATCATTATTATCGTTATCATCATCATTAATCATCATTATCATCATATCATCATTATCATCATCATTATCATCATTATTGCAATATATCATCATTAATTGCAATTGTTTACATTAGTTCTTGCAATTATTGGAGTTTAGTATATATTTTTGCAATAATACTAATACCACAACAATAATGATAGTAATAACAATATAATAAACATAATAACGATTTAATAATATTATTTATAATCTTATCTTAATTAGTATCGTTAGTTACTGTAATTATTACTGTTATAATAATTATTTTTGCAATTATCTACCAGTACAAATAATAATAATGATATAATAACAGAAACAATAATATACTAATACAATATTATAACGCCACTAGCATGGATTATTATTATACTATACTTATTATTATTTTGTTATTAATTACAGTTATAATCAGATTGATTTGGCAAAATACTAATAATTAAAGATAATAATAATAATATAATAATAATAATAATAGTAATATAATAATAATAATAAAATAATAATATTCAAATTGTTATCACAATTCTCTTTATTTCGACTTTTATCATCATTAGTGTTTATGATTAATACAATTCTGGTAATTATTTATCTTTTACCCTAATAATGGCCCGAAATCACCAAAGAAATCGGAAAAACGTCATTTTGGAGTATACTCTCAAGGGCTATATTTCGCTAGATTTTGCCCTTTTTTCGACTTTTGGGAATGTTTTTCTTATACCTTTTTTATATTATATATGGACCCAATGTCCTGTTACTATCATCATCATTACCATGATTACATCATTATTATCGTTATCATCATCATTATCATCATTATCATCATCTTATCATCATTATTGCAATTATATCTCATTCGTGCAATTGTTATCATATTATTGCAATTATGGAGTTATAGTATTATTTTTGCAATACATACTAAAACCACAAACAATAATGATATAATAACAATAATAATTAACAAATAAGATTATAATATTATTTATATCATTATATTAATTAGTAACGTTATTACTGTATTATTACGGTTATAATATTATTTTTGGCAATTATACACCAGTACAAATAATCATAATGATATAATAACAATAATATACTAATAACAATATTATAACCACTAGCATGATTATATTATACTTATACCTTATTATTATCATTGTTTTATTACAGTTTATAATAGATTTTATTGGCAATAATACTAATAATTAAGATAATAATAATATAATAATAATAATATAATAATATAATAATAATAATTAATAATAATATTAATAATAATATTCAAATGTTTAGCAAAATTCCTCTTTATTCTCACGTTCTCATCATTATTGTTATGATTAATACAATTCTGGTAATTATTATCATTATTACCCTAATAATTGCCGAAATCATCCACCAAAGAAATCGAAAAAAACGTCATTTTGGCGTATACTCTCAAAGGCTATATTTCGCTTAATTTTGCCGCTTTTTCGACTTTTGGGAATGTTTTTCTTATAAACCTTTTATATATATACGGAACACAATTCCTGTTATTATCATCCAATCATTATCATGTTATCATCATTATTATCGTTAGCATCCTCATTATCATCATTATATCATCATTATCATCATTTGCAATTATTATCATCATTATTGCGAATTTTTTATCATTATTATTGCAATTATTGGAGTTCTAGTATATATTTTGTGCAATAATACTATAACCCAACCCCAACAATAATGGATAGTAATAACAATAAATAATAACATAATAACGATTTTTATAATAATTATTTATATCATTATCTTAATTAGTATGTTAATTGACTGTAATTATTACTGCTGTTATAATAATTATTTTTGCTATTATACTACAGTACAAATAATAATATGAATATAATAACAACATAATACTATAACAATATTATACCCACTACCATGATATATTATACTTCTACTTATTATTATTATTGTTATTATTACAGTTATATAGATTTATTGGCATATACTAATAATTAAGATAATAATATAATAATAATAATAATACTAATAATAATAATAATAATATAATTAGTAATAATAATACTAATAATATAATAATAATAATAGATTATAATAATAATAATATTGAAATGTTATCCAAATTCTCTTTATTCTCAGTTTTTTTGGTTTTTGTTTTTATTTCTGTTTATCATCATTATTTGTTAGGATTAATACAATTCTGGTAATTATTATCATATTACCCTAATAATTCGCCGAAATCACCAAAGAAATCAGAAAAAAACGTCATTTTGATATACTCTCACAAGGCTATATTTCGCTAGATTTTTGCCGCTTTTTCGACTTTTGGGAATGTTTTTTTCTTAGACCTTTTTTTATTATGATATGGACAACACAAGTCCTATATTTATCATCATCATTATCAGGATTATCATCATTATTATCGTTATACATCATTATCATCATTATCATCATTTTTATCATCATCATCATCATTTTTGCAATTTTTTTCATCATTATTTGCATTTTTTATCATTATTTTTGGAATATTGGAGTTTATAGTTATATATTTTTGCAATATACTAATAACCCCAACAATAATGATAGTATAACAATAATAAATAACATAATAACGCTTTTATATAATTTATTTATATCATTATACTTAATTTATATCGTTATTACTGTAATTATTACTGTTAAAATAATTATTTTTGCAATTTATACTACCAGTACAAATAATAACTAATGATAATAATAACAATAAAATAATACTAATACAATATTATACCCACGAGCATGATTATTATTTACTTAATACTTATTATTTATTGTTATTATTACAGTTATAATAGAATTTTATTGGCTAATAATACTAATAATTAATATCATAATAATTATAATAGTAATAATAATCTAATACAATAATTAATAATAATAATAATAATATATATAATAATAATAATAATATTCAAATGTTATCAAAATTCTACTTTATTCTCCTTTTATCATCATTATTGTTATGATAAATACAATTCTGGTAATTATTATCATATTATCCAATAATTGCCGAATCAACCAAGAAATAAAAAACGTCATTTTTGGAGTATAACTCTCAAAGGCTATACTTTCGCTAGATTTTGCCGCGTGTTTTCGACTTTTGGGGTAATGTTTTTTCTTATACCTTTTTTATATATCTATGGACCCTATTCCCTGTTATTATCATCATCATTATCATGATTATCATCATTATTATCGTGATCATCATCATTAATCATCATTAATCATCATCATTAAATCATCATTATTGCAATTATTTATCATCATTATTGCAATTGTTAGCATATTATTGCAATTATTGGAGTTTATGTATATCTTTTGCAATATACTAATAACCACAACATAATGTAGTAATACCAATAATAATTAACAATAATACGATTTTATAATTATTATTTATATCATTATCTTAATTGGTATCGTTATTACTGTAATTATTACTGTTATAAAAATTATTTTTGCAATTATACTACCAGTACCAAATAACAATATATAATAATAACAATATATACAATAACAATATATAAACCACTAGCATGATTATTATTTACTTATACTTATATTATTATTGTTTATTATTACAGTTTTATAATAGATTTATTGGCAATAATACTAATAATTAGATAATAAGACTAATAATAATAATAATAATAATATAAAATAATAATAATAATAATCATAATAATAATAAATAATAATAATATATTCAATGTTATCAAAATTCTCTTTTATTCTCACTTTTATCATCATTATTGTTATGATTAATCAATTCTGTAAATTATTATCATTATTTACCCAATGAAATTGCCGAAATCACCAAAGAATCGAAAAAAGTCAGTTTGGAGTATTTTTTAACTCTCAAAGCCCTAATAATTTCGCAGATTTTTGCCGCTTTTTCGACTTTTTGGGAATGTTTTCTTAATACCTTTTTATATTATAATATGGACACAATTCCTGTTATTATCATCATCATTATCATGATTATCATCATTATATCGTTATCATCATCATCATTATCATCAGTATTATCATTATCATCTCTTATCATCATTATTGCAATTATTATCATCATTATTGCAATTGTTATCATTATTATTGCAATTAGTTGAGTTATAGTATATATTTTTTGCAATAATACTAATAACCACAACAATAATGATAGTAATAACAATAATAATAACAATAATAACGATTTTATAATAATTATTTTAGATAATTATCTATTAGTATCGTTATTAACTGTAATTATTACTGTTATAATAATTATTTTTGGCAATTATACTACCAGTACAAATAATAAAAGATAATAATAACATAATAATACAATACAATATTATACCCCTAGCAGATTATTATTATACTTAATACTTATTATTATTATTGTTATTATTACAGTTATAATAGATTTATTGGCAATAATACTAATAATTAAGATAATAATAATAATAATAATAATAATAATAATAATAATAATAATAATAATAATACTAATAATAATAATAATAATATTCAAATGTTATCAAAGTTTATTCTCTTATTCTCCTTTTTATCATCATTATTGTTATGATTAATACAATTCCTGGTAATTATTATCAGTAATTACCCTAATATTGCCGAAATCACCAAAAATCGAAAAAACGTCATTTTTGGAGTATACCTCTCAAAAGGCTCTAAATTTAGCTAGATTTTGCCGCTTTTTTCGACTTTTGGGATGTTTTTCCTTATACACCTTTTGTATATTATATATTGACACAATTCCTGTTATTATCATCATCATTATCAGATTAGCATCATTATTATCGTTATCACATCATTTATCATCCCATTATCATCATCATTATCATCATTATTGCAAGGCGGGGGAGTATCATCAGTATGCAATTGTTATCATTATTATTGCAATTTTGGATTATGTATCTATTTTTGCATAATACTCATAACCACAACAATAATTATAGTTTATAAACCATAAGAAGACAATAATAACGATTTTTATAATACTTATTTATATCATTATCTAATTAGTATCGTTATTTACTGTAATTATTACTGTTATAATAATTATTTTTGCAATTATCTAACCAGTACAAATAATAATAATGATAATAATACAATCAATAATACTATCAGATATTATAACCACTAGCATGAATTAGTATACTTATACTTATTATGATTATGTTATTATTACAGTTATAATAGATTTATTGGCAATATACTAAATAATTAAGATACTAATATAATAATAATAATAATAATAATAATAATAATAATAATAATACATAATAATAATATATACAAATGTTATCAAATTTCTGTTTTATTCTCACTTTTATCATCATTATTGTTATATTAATACAATTCTGTATTAGTATCATTATTACCCTATAATTGCGCCGAAATCACCAAAGAATCGAAAAACGTCATTTTGGAGTATACCTCGAAAGGCTATATTTTCGCTAGATTTTGCCGCTTTTTTTCGACTTTTGGAATGTTTTTTCTTATACGTTTTTTATATTATATGTGGACACAATTCCTGTTATTATCACATCCTTATCATGATTCTCATCATTATTATTCGTGATCATCATCATTATCCTCATATCTCGATCATTATCATCATTATTGCAATTATTAATCATCTTTATTGCAATTGTTATCATTATTATTGCAATTTATTGGAGTTATAGATATATATTTTTGCAATAATAACACTAACCAAAACAATAATGATAGTAAAACAATAAACTACCAATATTACGATTTTATAATAATTATTTATAATCATTATCTAATTATTAAATCCGTAATTACTGTAATTTATTACTGTTATAATAAAAAAAATTTTTTATTTTTGCAATTATACTAACAGTACAAATATAATAAGGATAATAATAACAATAATAATACTAATAACAATATTATAACCCCTAGCATGATTATTCTTATCTTATACTTATTATTAATTATTGTTATTATTACGTTAATATAGATTTATTGCAATAATACTAATAATTAAGATATAATAATAATAATAATAATAATAAAATAATAATAAATAATAATAAAATATAATAATATATAAATATTCAATGTTATCAAAATTCCTCTTTATTCCTCACTTTTATCATCATTATTGTTATATTAATACAATTCTGGTAATTAATTATCATTTTTACCCTACTAATGTGGCCGAAATCACCAAAGAGAATCGAAAACGTCATTTTTGGAGTATACTCTCAAAGGCTATATTTCGCTAATTTTGCCGCTTTTTCGACTTTTGGAATGTTTTTCTTATACCTTTTTTATATTATATATGGACACAATTCCTGTTATTATCATCATCATTATCATGAATTATCATCATTATTATCGTTATCATCATCATTATCATCATTATCATCATTATCATCATCATTATCATCATTATGGAAATTATTATCATCATTATTGCAATTGTTATCATTATTATTTGCAATTATTGGGAGTTATAGTTATATATTTTTTGGGGGGGCTTAATACTAATACCCACATACAATAATGATAGTAATAACAATAATAATAACAATAATAAAAGATTTTTATATAATTATTTATAGTCATTAATCTATTAGTAATCGTTATTACTGTATTATTATGTTTATATAATTATTTTTGCATTATACTACCGGGGGTGCATTACAATAAGAAATATGCTAATAATAACAATAATAATACTAATAACATATTATAACCACTAGCATGGATTATTAATTATACTTATACTTATTTATTATTATTGTTATTCTTACAGTTATAATTAGATTTATTTGGCGCAATAATACTAATAATTAAGATAATAATAAAAATAATCATAATATAATATAATAATAATCTATATAATAATAATAATAATATTCAAATGTTATCAAAATTCTCTTTATTCTCACTTTTATCATCATTATTGTTTAGATTATACATTCTGGTAATTATTATCATTATTACCCTAAATATTGCCGAAATCACAAAGAAATCGAAAAAAACGTCTTTTTGGAGTATACTCTCAAAAGGCTATATTTCGCTAATTTTTGCCGCTTTTTTCGACTTTTGGGAATGTTTTTCTTATCCTTTTTTTATTATATATGGACACAATTCCTGTATTATCAATCATCATTATCATGATTATCATCATTATTTGTTAAAAAAAATCCCCCCCCGGTTATCATCATCATTATCCTCATTATCAATCATTATCATCATCATTATCATCATTATTGCAATTATTATCATACATTATTGCAAATTGTTATCATTATTATTGCAATTATTGGAGTTAGTAGTATATATTTTTGCAATAATACTAATAACCACAACAATAATATAGTATAACCATAATAAATAACATAATAACGATTATTTATAATAATATTTATATCATTATCTTAATTTAGTATCGTTATTAATGTAAATATTACTGTTATCATAATTATTTTTGGCAATTATACTACCAGTACAATAATAATAATTATAATAATAACAATACTAATACTAATAACAATATTATAACAGTAGCATGATTATTATTATACTTTACTTATTATTATTATTGTTATTATTACAGTTATAATAGTTTATTGGCAATAATACTATAATTAAGATATAATAATACTAATAATAATTAATAATCATAATAATAATAATAATCATAATAATAATGATAATAATAATAAATAATAATAATAATAATAATAATAATATTCAAATGTTTATCCAAATTCTCTTTATTATGTCTCACTTTTATCATCCTTATTGTTATGATTAATACAATGTCTGGTAATTTTATTCATTATTATACCCTAATAATTGCCAAATCACCAAGAAACGAAAAACGTCATTTTGGAGTATACTCTCAAAGCTATATTTCGCTAGATTTTTGCCGCTTTTTCGACTTTTGGGAATGTTTTTGTTTTCTTATACCTTTTTTTATATTATATATGGACACAATTCCTGTTATTATCATCATCATTATCATGATTATCACCTTATTATCGTTATCATCATCATTATCATCCTTATCATCATTTATCATCTCATTCATCATTAATTGCATTATTTATCTATCATTATTGCAATTGTTATCATTAATTATTGCAATTATTATAGTTATCGTATATATTTTTTGCAATAATACAATAACCACAACAATATGATATTAATAACATAATAATACAATAATACCGAATTTTTAAATAGTATTTATATCATTATCTTAATTAGTTCGTTATTACTGTAATTATTACTGTTATAATAATTATTGTTTGTGAATTATACTACCATTACAAATACTAATAATGATAATATAACAATAATAATACTAATAACAATATTATAACCACTAGCATGATTATTATTTATATACTTAATACTTATATATTATTGTTATTATTACAGTTTAAATGATTTATTGGAGGCAATAACTAATAATTCAGATCGAAATATAATAATAATAATAATAATAAATAATAATAATAATAATAATAATAATAATAATAATAATAATAATATAATATTCAAATCGTTATCAAATTCTCTTTATTCTCCCTTTATCATCATTATTTGTTATGATTAATACAATTCTGGTAATTATATATCATTATTACCCTAATAATTGCCGAAATCCACCAAAGCAATTCGAAAAAAAACGTCATTTTTGAAGTATACTCTCAAAAGGCTATACATTTCGCTAGATTTTGCCGCTTTTTCGACTTTTGGGAATGTTTTTCTATCACCTTTTGTTATATTATAGGACACAATTCCTGTTATTATCATCATCATTATCATGATTATCATCATTATTATCGTTATCATCATCTTATCATCATTTATCATATTATCATCACATTATCATCATTATTGCAATTATTATCATCATTATTGCAATTGTTATAATTATTTTGAAATTATTGGAGTTATAGTATATATTTTGGCAGATCTAATAACCAAACAATAATGATAGTAAAAACAATAATAGATACAATAATAACGCTTTTATAATAGATTATTTATATCATTATCTAATTAAGTATCGCTAATTACTGTAATTATTACTGTTGATAATAATTATTTTTGCAATTATACTACAATACAATAATAATAATGAAAATAATAACATAATAATACTAAAAAACAATATTATAACCCTAGCAGTTATTATTTATACTTATACTTATTTTTTATTATTGTTATTTTACATTTAAATAGATTTTATTGGCAATAAACTAATAATTTAAGAAAATAATAATGATAATAATAATAAAATAATAAAATAAAAATAATATTTCAAATGTTATAAAAATTCTCTTTATTCTCATTTTTATCATCATTATTTTTATGATATAAAATTATGGAAATTATTATCATTATTACCCAATAATTGCCGAAATCACCAAAGAAATAAAAAAAACGTCATTTTGGGAAACTCTAAAAAGGCTATTTTCGCTAGATTTTGCCGCTTTTTCGACTTTGGGAATGTTTTTTTTTAAACCCTTTTTTTATTATATATGGACCAATTCCTTTTATTATCATCACATTATCATGATTATCATCATTTTTATCGTTATCATCATCTTTATCATCATTACATCATTATCACATCATTATCATCATTATTGAAATTTATTTATCTTATTGAAATTTGGTTATCATTATTATTGAAATTATTGGATTTATAGTAATATTTTTTGCTAAAATCAAATAACCACCCAATAATGATAGTA
>NW_023639341.1:0-12203 GCF_015228065.2 Penaeus monodon | reverse complement strand
GTGAGATAGAGATTCATATTTGTCACACATATTGTGTTACATTTGAATTGTCCAACAAATGAGCAGTTCTTAAAGAAGATTTTCGAGTGCCTGAGCTCCAGACAACGACGTGAGTATTAGGAGTGTATTTCGATCGACATTTGTTAATTTGTGTTACATTGTTTCCATTCCTTTTTCTCACCGACTCCTTGCCTTTCGATGCTACATTTCATCGAGGTCAAGAAGTCCCTCATGCACTCCTGCGTCATGAACATGGCTATGAACATAGCCGAAAGAGGCACTAACAAGGAACTGTCCTGGCCAAAACTGACTTTATCATGAATGTCTTCAAAAGCATTGAGTTTGTGAAATGGGATCCCTGGCTATTGAGTTGATGTTCTCTTAGAATGATACCCTGATAAGGCAACACATGTATTCCAAATTAAAGAGTGCAGCATATATATATATTCCTCCTTCATAATTTGATACCTTCATAAGTAGGTATTCCATACTCTGGCTGAAACGATTGGCAGTTTTGACATCCTCCAAGAATGATACCGCGACACAGCATCACAGTAAAACTTAGATGCAAATAATTCCCAGCTGCGGACCCAGATCGGAAAGGCATTCACTCGGGTTGACGGCGTCCGATTCCCAGGGGAAAGCGAAAGGAAGGCATCGTCCGAAGCAAGGTAGTCTGAAACAGGTAGCTCTACTCCGTCTTGAAGAAATCCCAGCTGGTAACTTCCAAGTTAAGCCCCACCTCTTTGCCTTTATTCATTGCAAATATGTATATATATATATATATATATATATATATATATATATATATATATATATTTGTTTCGTTTATTTTTCTACCAGTGTTATTACTGAACCATTTTCAAAGAAAATGCTCTAAAACACCATAAAGATGTGGTAAAAGAAAAAAAAAAAGAAAGGAGATTGCAAATAAAAACTTTATGTATATATATGTATATGTATATATATGCGTATATGTATGTCTACATAGGAATATATCTGCATACACACACACATATATATACACATATGTATAAACATAAATATATATGTATATATAAATATATATACATATGTGCGTGTGTATGTATACGTGTATGTATTTATATATGTGTGTATAGATAAGCACACACACACATAATATATATATATATATATATATATATATATATATATATATATATATACTCATATATCTACATACACACATATATATTTATACATACATACACATGTATGTGTATGTGGGTGTATATGCATGTATATTTGTGTATACAATGTAATAGATATATATGTACGGACAAGCACATATAATATATAATTATTTAGTTGATATATGTACATATATATATATATATATATATATATATATATATATATATATATATATATATATATATATATATATATATATATATATATATATATATAAAGTACACACACACATATATGTGTATATGTATGTACACATACATACATATATACATATGCATATATAATATATATGTATATGTATATGCATATATCTGTATACACAGACAATACACCCCTGTATATATATATATATATATATATATATATATATATATATATATATATATATTTTACATATAATTACGTATGTGCGAGCATACACACGTACACATACTTTTTTTTTTTTTTTAACCGTAGTTCATGTTTGAGCCCCCGTGGTCCAAAACATGAACTTAATTGTAGTTTTCATGTTGTGATGCTCTTGGAGTGAGTACGTGGTAGGTCCCCCGTTCCTTTCCACGGAGAGTCCCGGGTGTTACCTTTTTTAGGTAATCATTCTCCCCATTTATCTGGGTTTGGAACCAGACTGACTTGGGCTGGCTTGCCCGCCTAATGGCTAGGTAGGTATCAAGGTGAAGTTCCTTGCTCAAGGGATAAACGCGCCGGCGGTTGACTCGAACCCTCGAACTCAGATTGGCATCGTGACAGTCTTAGAGGGCCGATGCTCTAATCACTCGGCCCCGCGGCCTTAATGCCCTGTCCTACAAGGATGTTGGCGATCATGGATTTTCATGATTTTCTTTGCAATTTAGAGCGGTGGTTTGCCCCTTGCCTTCCTCCCGGTTTTTTTTGTATCGAGTCACCATCTCTATTTACCCGGCTAGCGGTTTTACCCGGATAGCGGCCAGCAGGCAATCGAGGTGAAGTTTCCCTTTCCCAAGGGAACAAGCGCCGGCCGGTGACTCGAACCGTTGAACTCAATTTGCCGTCGTGACCCGTCTGAGTCCGATGCTCTAACCACTCGGATACCGGGGGCCTCGTACATACGTATATACAAATATACATATGTATATATGTATATTTATGTGTGCTCGAGCATACACACGTACACATACATACATATATGTATGTATATATGTGTATGTGTTTATATATCCGAGTATATATATCTAGAGAGATAGATCGATAGATAAGAAAATATAAAGGTCACACACACAACACACACACAACATCACAACACACAACACACACACACAAACACACATATACAAACTACAATATATATATATATATATAAAATATATATATATATATATATATATATATATATATATTCGCAGGTTAGAAAATATTGGTAGGAGGCATTTATCACATGATTCTTATTTATTCATTTTTATTGTAGACGGGGCTGCATTGGATGGAAATCAAAACAGATTTGCATTGCTCGTTCTACAAATAAAAAAATATTTATTTACTGGACTTTGGTTGGCAAGAATATGCTTAAGTTTTGATGCATATTGATACATATACATCCAGTACAGTCATGCTATTTTCGATTTTATTTTTGAAGGATTAACCTTTTTCTTCTTTTCTTTTCGAATTTATAATAAGGTCTCTTGTACTCGATAGCAAAGCTCACGTTCGATCACAAAACATTTTATTATATATATATATATATATATATATATATATATATATATATATATAAATCCTGTGGATTCCGTCGTCAGGCCAGGACACCATTGGCCTTGTCCGTCGTAGAATTGCTGACTTTGCATGATTTGCAATATGAATGGCAGAACTCTGAAAAGGTGGCTTGTTTTCCATTAAGATTTTGTTTCATTGTGTAGCAAATACTAAACTATTGTCTTTTTAATTTCGTTTGTGGTAATAAGCATGGCGTGAAATTTAATGAAAACATATTACTGAATTTCTTCCTATCCACGGATGTCCCATCACGTGCTTGAAGTCGAGAATCAGGATGACTGACGGAAACCACTGGCGGATCTAAGCAATCTAATGGGGAGGGTGTACGGGGGGAGGACGTGTGCGAGGGGGCATGGGGGCGGATGTCGGTGTGCCCGAATTTGAATAAGATTTTACTTTTTCAATTATTTTGGCCTTAAACTGAAGGCAGTTTAATTCTACCAATCTATTGCTTCTTCTAGTGACACTGGGGAGACTTTGAACAGGTCACCGATTTGAGTTTACACATGCACGTCCAAACTCTTACAAGGAAATATAGGTGGTTGTGTGTATGTGCGTCTGTTTGTGTGTATACATATGTATATATATATTTGTACACATATATGCATACATATTGAAAATATACATATATCACATAGATATTTATATATATTACATATGAATAGTAAATCACTCTTCCGCGGTGACACTATGGAAGAAAAACCAACAATGCAATAAATATAGTTTTTGCATTGTGAATTTTTCTTCCATATATTACATATGCATAAATATATTTTATATATACATATATAGTAATGTTTATACAGGATATATATGTATATATGTATATATACATATATATAATTCTTTTGCAGTTTCTCTCTTTCAGAGAAAGGCAATGAAGGGTAGTGATCACCTCAGTAGTGTGCTAATGAGTCATTGAAATGCCAAAGTGTGGCAAAGTATGCTTCTGACTAGAAGTTTTTCCCCGTGTTTAAAGTGTGGTGGAACAGGTTGGGGACCTTATGAGAACTGGGGGGGGGGAGGTAGCTCATGTGTCCTCTGGCATCTGCGTCCTAGTGACCCCCAGATCATGAAAACCTTGATTTCAAGTCTTAGACACTTCAAGCTTGGTGCTGGGATCTAGTGAGAGAGAATGAAAACTTAAGGAACAAAAGTGATCAGATGTGCAACAGTTCTCATTCGCCAGTTTTTCTTTTGTATGGAGGATCGTAATGACACTGAACGGTCGCCTTCAAAGCCAGATTTTAAAATCTGAACTAATTCTCACAACTCCGAATAACAGCTTCTAACTCACACACACACACACACGTCCATATATATTTGTGTGTGTGTGTGTGTGTGTGTGTGTGTTAGAAGCTGTTATTCGGAGTTGTGAGAATTAGTTCAGATTTTAAATTCCGTATCACATCTGACGTATTAGCTGCGGTTTTCTCTTTTCCCTGACCAGTTAGGATCTAAAGGAAAGTAAGAAGAAAATGTATATCTTTTTGCGCCATCAGTTGTTTGGAATTGTTTACTCCAAGACTAAATTGGATCATTAATTTGTACAGACGTGAATATCAGGAATGTATTACTTGAGTCGACACTAAGGTCATGGAAATGCTGTGGACAAAGATTAATGCAACACAAAATTCAGAAGCAAGAGAGTTCTTAACAGAAGCCATTTCCGAGTTGCCGGAGTTGCCCAGACAACCTGACGTGAGTATTAGGAGTGTATTTCTTGAGGCGACACTTTTGTTAAATATTGTATTTACATTTGTTTTCAATGCAAGTTCTTTTTTCTCATCCGAGCTCCTTCTGCCTTTCAGATGCTACATTTCATCGAGGTCAAGAAGTCCCTCATGAACTCCTGCGTTATGAACATGGCTATGAACATAGCCGAGGAGGCACTAACAAGGAACTGTCCTGGCCAAAATTGACTTTATTCATGAATGTCTTCAAAAGCATTGAGTTTGTGAAATGGGATCCCTGGCTATTGAGTTGATGTTCTCTTAGAATGATACCCTGATAAGGCAACACATGTATTCCAAATTAAAGAGTGCAGCATATACATATTCCTCCTTCATGATTTGATACCTTCATAAGTAGGTATTCCATACTCTGGCTGAAACGATTGGCAGTTTTGACATCCTCCAAGAATGATACCGCGACACAGCATCACAGTAAAACTTAGATGCAAATAATTCCCAGCTGCGGACCCAGATCGGAAAGGCATTCACTCGGGTTGACGGCTTTCGATTCCCGGGGGAAAGCGCAAAAGGAAGGCATCGCCCGAAGCAAAGGTAGTCAAAAAAACAGGAGCTCTATCCGCCTTAAAAAAATTCCCCAGCTGGTAACCCCCCAAGTTAAGCCCCACCTTTTCCCTTTATAAATGCAATTTATATGGTATAATAAAATATATTTTAATATATAAGATAAAATATTATAAATTTTCCCTTTTTTTGGTTTATTTTTTTTTTTTTTTTTTTTTTTATTTTTATTAGAAAATTCACAAAAAAAAAATTTTTTACGATAAAAAATATTTCAAAACTGACTGGGTTTCAAATAAAGGGGGTTAATCACATCAATTTAGCCAATGACAGTAGGCTCCTGAGTTATCGCATAGGAAAATAAAAATTTATTTGTATTGTTTTTTTTTATTGGTTACATGGGTATAATATATACATACACTCACAAAACACACCACACATATGTGGGTGTGTGTCAGCAAAAAATCTAACCCCGATTTGAAAAGAGTGTGAAAAAAATAAAAAAATAAATATAAAATTTTACATATTTTATCCCCTTAATACAAAATGATAAAATATGTATATAGGGGAAATAACTTTACCCTGCATTTTTAATGTGTTTTTTGTAGATGTATATAATTATGTATTTTACACACACTCCCCACTCACTTTAGCACCCACAAAACACACACACACACCCCACTCCTCCCACTCCCCGACTCACACGAAAAAAAACACACAAAACAACACACATAATAATAAATTTTTCCAAAACGACCCCCTTTGCCCTTCCCCTCCCAAAAACAGGCAGGTACCCCAGAGGGGTTTCCCTTTTTCACGGGGGTCGTGAACACTGAACAGCCCCCCCAAAGGGAGGCCCACCGAGCACCACGCGTCCCAACACCACTGGGGGGAAACACCACGGGCGAGGCAGGGCTGAAAAAAAATACAAAAGGGCAGTCTTTTTTTTTTTTACACAAGTTTTTTTAACCCGTCACTTTTTAAAAAAGGCACAATCCCGGGGGAAAACCAGCAGCCACCCCCGCTGATACAGCTTAAAAACGGGGAAAACACAAATTTTATACCCAGGTAAAAAAGGGCCCACAACGAGGTCTTCAAGGACCCCAAGCCACCAACCGCTTCTTTTCTTGGTTGTTCCTGGGCCCCTCCCCCGGCCACCCCCATTTGCGTCATGTTTCCCCGGAGGGTTCCCTTAATTTTAAAAAACTTCCCGGGGGTTCACCCCTTTTTCAGTTAAACACATTTTTCCCCACAGAGAAAAAGGACCCAAACGGCGTAGACTTTTCCCCCCCCTACCCAAGCAAAAGGCCCCGGGTTGCCTTTAACTACCAAAACCATAAAAAACAAAAAAACAGAAAATTTACATAAAATTATTCTCAGGAAAAAAAAAAAATTTCTTTCAAAAAAAAGGGAAACCGTAATTGAAAAACAGTTCCTCAAAAACCCAAAAAAAATTTTAATCCAGCGGGGCCCTTTCTTCGCTCTCGGCGGGGTTCGCTTGGAGGAGGGGGGGAACGGGGTTAGATTTGGCCCGGGTGGTACCCAGAGGGGTATCCCCTTTTTCCCGTCCCTGGCTCAGGGTCCCCTTTGTCGGTCTGTTTCCCTCCCCCTCCCCATCCAAATCCCGTCCTCTTTGGGTCAGCGTCTGCCACGTCCTTTTCCCCGCAAATGGGCAAAAGTAATTTTCCTTTTTCCCCCCCCCTCGCTTCCCCCACTGGTTATGAAAGCCCCCATTTCTGTCCCCTTATTTTGGGAAATCATTTCCCCCCACGCGGGGGGTCATAGGTCTTTTTCAGGGGCCATGGCCGGCTCCCTTTTGAGTTTCCCCCACCCCAACTCGTCGGGCCCCCTTGGCCAGGTTCTCCAAAAGTGCCAACGAAATAGCTGGATGGACGTTGGCAAGTTCACTTTAGGGGTTTTGGCCCCCCCTGTGGTCAAACCCACTGGTAGCCTGAGTCACGGCCAAAAACCCTTTGAGCGGGCAGGGTAACCGAAAAACTAACCCCACAGCGGGGCCCCGGGGTTTAAGGCCAAAAAGCAGGGCCCGGGCCTTTGAGCCCCGGGCCTTCCGTTTTCCCTCCCCAATTTTGGGCCCCAAACGTTGACCCCCAAGGGTAGGGTTAAAAACCCCCTCCACCATACCATCGGACTGTTGAGGGGGGGGTCGTCCGTGTCTTGCGCCCCCAACAGTCGAAACACCCCCGGGGAACCCCCGTGACTAAAAAATTAACGGTTTGGGGGTCAGTGCTATTTCCGAACCCCACCCCAAAAACGGGAAATTAAATTATTCACAAAACACCCCAGCCAGGGTCTCGGCCTCTTGGTTGGGTTAGTGCATATGCCTAAGGCCACTTTGAGAAAAAAAGGCCTTTTCCCAAACACAGATGTAGGGGGTTTTCCCTTGTGGCGTGAGAGGAAGGGACCAGAAATTTTCATTCCCCAACCCGTTCCAGGGTGCTCCCCCCACAGTACACCTGAAGGGGGAAAGGGTTCTTTTCCTGGGGGGGGGCCGGGGGCCCCCTTCTTTGAAATGAACACATACATGCTCTAAAACCAAAAATTTCCGCACGTCACTTCTCAGCCCCCCCCCAGTAGAAGCGTGACAGGGGACGGCCTCAGGGTCTTTTTCTCGCCCAAAGGGCCACGGGGTAAAAAGGAAAGAAAATTTTCCCTCGGGAAAACTCAGCACGAAAGGCTTGGGTACTACAACTACCAGGGTGCACATGCCCAATTTCACTCAATATTTCCCCCCCAGCCGCTTCACTAACAAACCGTTTTAAATCCACTTTTAATTTTCCCCCAAAGGGTCCCCCAGACACTTTGTGGTGGGGCGTTTCCGCTACCCAACAGCCTCCCAAACTGGGGCGTCCACGGGGCCCCCTAAACCCAACCCGGACAATGGGAGAAAAGGGTCAGAGTCCTAACCCCCGGGGCCCCTTACCCATTCCATAATCCCCTGTACGGGAGCATTCCAGCACCGAAAAAGGAAAACACAGGATAAAGAGCCCTTCTGGACACAGTTTTGAGCAACAAAGCCTCACAGGGCGTCAAATCAGGTCTCAGCGTTGCAATGGAAAACGCCCCGGGGGCGGTGGACGGATTTTGGTATTTTCCCTGTTCAAGCGCCCTAACCCCCTTGCCAGCGACCCTCTGTTCCCCTTAGCGACTTAAACCACTGTTGGGGCCCACCCAAAAGGTTTCAGTCCGGATGGTAAAATCGGCCCCCGTTAGAGGTATGGGTGAAGTGTCGAGACCCTTTCCCCACCGCCAGAAAACCCTTTCCTTGCCCCACCAATAGGGGGTTTCCCAACCCCCCTCCCTGAACTTGGCCCCTGTAGAAAGGCCCAAACGACTTTACCCCCTTCCCCCGTCCTTTTACTGTGCCCAAAATGCCCCCCCGATCCCCTTCCGCACTTAGGTCAGGCCCCAAAAGGGAAAAGGGAGTTTCCGGGTCCGGGATTTAGGGAAAAGACCGGTGCTTCCCCCTTTCTTAAGGTGTAAAATGCAGATTTGACCCCCCTTCGCCCCCAAATGGAAAGCCCCCCCCCTTTTCTGTAAGTCGGTGGAGAGGACCCCGTACACGGGCCCAAAAGTCCTGTCAAAGCGGCGGGGGGTTTTAGTATGTCCCACAGGCCCAGGTAGTCCTGACTTCCGCCAAATTGGTGGGAAAACGGGCCCAAAATTTCTCCACCCACCACCCCCTTTCTGGGGGTCGGTGCGCCACACGTCTTGACGCTACATCCCCCAAGAAAGGGAAACCTAAAGGGGAAAAACATCCCCCCCTTTTCTTGGGGCCCCTGAGTTTAAGGGGTTTGGCCCCTTCCCCCCAACCCGGTGTAGTATTTCCTTTACCCGCTCCAACTTCCCCTCAAAGGGTGCTCCCGAAGCGAGACGTCATCAAGGGAAGACAAGCGCCGTTTCCCTGAGGCCATCCAAACCCCCATAGACGGGGAAAAAACCCGGGGGCAGCAGAGCCCAAAAGGGGCATAAAGTTGAATTGCCACGGCCTTCCCCCCAAAGGAAAAAGGGGCAGTTTTTTGGTTTGCCCCTCTTCCCCCCTTTTTCCACCGGGTTTGAAAACCGACTCAGGTCGAGGTGGAAAAACCCCCCGGCCCCCCCCAAAAGGCATCGAGGGGCGTCATCAATTCCCGGCAATGGGTATAAAGGTCTTGATAGTAATGTTTTTCAGCCCCGGTTTTAGCCCAAACAAGAAGGTTGTGTGCCACCTTTTTCTTCACCAGGATTACCGTTGAGCCCCATGGACTTTTCTGACCCGTTAAATTTAAACCCGGGCCCCGCTAGCTAAATTGACCCCAAGTGGGTTTTTTTGAAATTTTCCGTCTGGTTGGTGAAATACGTCGTGGGGGGCCCTTTTTATGGGAAAACAAATTCGGGGTTTTAATGCGGTTCTTTCACCAATCCGTGGGCCCCCGGGTTTCCAAGTCCCCCAATGCAAAAACACATCTGCATATGAGACGGGGTTTTTGTCCCGCATTTTTTTGTCTGTGTTTTCTGTCAGGAAAGCCGGGCTCCGGGGGCCCCAAGCCCCCCGAAAAAAAGGGGGGGCAACGCCCCCCCCAAACCCCAAAACCCCCGCCCCCAAAGACTTTTCCCCGGGAAACGCCCCATTTCCTCCCCAAGTGCCCAGCTTTGCACCGGGTTGGACCTTCTGGGCCTTATCGGAGAATTTGGCCCCTACCAACACGTAACAAACCCCTCCCCTGGGCCAGCAAGGGCCCCCCCCCAACTGCTACCCCATCACCCACCCTGCGGGTTTTGGTGGCCCACGAGGCCTCTACTCCAAAGCATCACTTTGACAATCGAAAACCGGATTTTTGACTTTGTCCCGGGGGGAAAGGGTGCGGGGCGTTCCCCCCTAACTACCTTCCCGCAGCCAACTATGGAAGCAAGGGCCATTTCCCCAGTGCCCCAACTCACCACCCTTCCCGTCCAAGGTTCGAAAAACGCCTTACCCCGGTCGGGTAGTCAAGGCCCCCAAGCAAGCAGGACTTTCAAATCGGCCACATTACACCGGCAGCCGCTGCCCCGTTGCCCAGCCAATCCGAGCCCCCCCGGGCCCCCCTTTGAGCCGCAAACAAGCCCCGGGGACACCACAAGTCTCTGGGTCCCCGCGGGAAAGTTGCAAAAGGCCAAATATGGGCCCGCATAGGGTCTTTCACCCCCCAGTGCCCCAATGTCGGGGGCCCATGGTTCCCACCCTTTTGAGCCTTCCCCTGCATCGGGGGTTTCCCGAGGGCAGCTTCCCCCAAGTAAAGGCCCCGGGAACGAGGAGGGCTGGGTTTGGGACCATTCTCCAGCCTCCCTTTTTTTTGGGGGTTTCCATAGCCCCCCTTCCCCAAGGCTGCCCCCAATTTTTGGAGAACATGATAAACCCGGCCCGATTTCTCCCCCTGACAAATACCAAACCCCACCCCTGACACCATTTTACAAGGCCCCCTTTTTGTCTATTTGGCTACCAACACGGGCGGTAGGAGACGGGTGCTTTTCACGGGTCGGAAACGGGAAACCCAGCTCCAAGGGGCCCACCGACCCACCACAGCCCCCAAAAAACCCACCACGGGGGAAAACACACGGGGCCCGAGGCGGGCCCCATAAAAAAAAATAAAAAAGGGCCCGTCTTTCCTTTATTTACCCCAATTTTTTTCCCCCCGTTTACACTTTTCTTTTGCCACAAACGGGAAGGGGAAACCCAAGCATGCCACACTCCCAAGATACCCCCTCAAAACAGGGCAACAAAAAATTTTATATCAGGTCAAAAAGGGGCCACAACGGGGCCCTTACAGGAGCAGCCCCCAACCGGTTTCATTTGGCCCTGGTTCCTCGGCTCCCCCGCCCAAACCCCATTTGCGTCATGTTTGCCGAGGCCCTTCATTTTAACCCCTGCCCCAGGCCATCCTTTTCATGTTAACAATTTTTCCCCCAAAAGAAAAAGGGACCCAGGCGTTAGAAAACCATTAAAAAGATAATATATTAATAAAAGATATAAATATAATAAAAATTTTTGCGTTTGTTTTCATATACACTCCCTGAGGATTATCAAACCCCCCGTCGGTCCCCAACCCAATTTTTTGGCAGAATATGGTTTTCCCAAAAAGAAAGAAAACTTATTTTTTCAAATTTTTAAAACTCCCCGTAAATCCCTAAAGACTTTCAAAAAAAAAAAATACCCGCCCCCGGGCCTTAATCACTTACAACCCCGGGTTTTTTGGTTTGCCTCAAAAGGATTTTTAGGTTTTTCTCCAAAACCTTCATCGACTTTTCCCAATTACCCAAAAAACTATTTTAAAGTACATTTTTTATTTGGTTACCTCGTTTTTTATGTCTTTTTTATAAACATTTTTCTTAAAAAAAACCTTTGTTTTAAAAACTGGATTTAAAAGACACTCAAACACTCAAACCCCCAATAAAAAAATCTAATAGGTTAAAACACTTTTGGCTGTTGGCAGGGATTTCCCATCCAAAACCTGAAAAAAGCGCCCATTATGGGGGTGGTAGCACTTGTAGAATATCAAAGGGTTTTCCCCTTAAAATTTTTAGGTATATATAGTCCTCCCGAAAATTGCGTATTTAAAATAATTTTCGGGGATTTTTATTTTTCTTCATACAAAAAATCCTTTTTAAAATGTGTACTTTTTTAAAAAATAATTATTTTTGTTAACGACAAATATTTATTTTATTCCCTTTAATTTATGGGAAAAAAATTACGTGTAAGCCCCTCAGTCTTTAAGTATTTTTGGGAACATAAATAAAAGACACGGGAAAACGGGATGATAATAAATGCGAAAAACTAAATGCGGGGGGAAAAGAAAAATCAACTGAAATAGAGGGTTAACCCCACATCTCAAAATTTAAAAAAAACACGTAGTGAAAAAATACAACACACTAAGAGCTGTGACAAAAAAAATTTCTTTCATGATGTACGATATCAAAATATCTAAAATTTAAAATTAGTTCCCCCCCCAATTCCCA
>NW_023639340.1:0-12203 GCF_015228065.2 Penaeus monodon | reverse complement strand
ATGGCTCACCTCTTCAGCAGTACTTGCCCAGATGTTTATGGAAACCCTTGAGGAAAACCACTACCGGAACATTGTGGGGAATAATGTAGTCTGGCTCCGCTATGTAGATGACATTTTCGTAGCACCGACCAGGACAAACCTTCAAGACCTCCTCCACAGACTAAATGCAGTACACCCCTCCATACAGTTCACCAAGAGGAGATGAATGAACAGCTTCCTTTCCTCGAAACCTTAAGCCACAGGAGACTTGTTCTCTGTGTACAGAAAACCCACAAATAAAGATGATTTCATACACTGTTTCTCTGCCCACAACAATAGAACCAAAGAAGACATGGTCATTGTTTTTTTCCTCCAATCACTGGAGGAGGAAATGTAACACATCAGTAACACCTTCTAACGCTTCCGTTACCCTCGCGCCTTGTTCAACCACCTCCGACACTAGGCGGAAAAGATCATGCCAAATCAAGAGGGGACGCCACACAGAACAAGACACAGAATTATCATCCCACACTCGCAGCTGACAGAACACCTGGAGTTCCTGTTGGGCCGCACAATGAAGATAGCTACCACTTCTGACAAGAAAATGAAGACATCGTAAGGGAAAAGAGGTCAGACCACAACAGACCTCTTAGCCAGGTGTACAGCATACCTTGCGGTGGCTGCGGTTAGGAATACATAGGTGAGACAGGATGTGGCCTCCACAAAAAACGAATCAATCAACACCGCAAAACCCTCCAACGACATGACAAGAGAAGCGCTTTCGTTGTTCACGTCAACACCGACGGCCATCTCCCTAAGTGGCCCAAGGCCTTCACCATAAAACAAGGCTTGCCCCCACGACAAAGGAAGATGGTAGAAGCAGCGTTCATACACACAACTAACAACTTCAACACCGCAACAGGGAGCCACGAACTAGCCAAGGTCGTCACACACCTAATTACCGACGTGACCTGACTGCTCAGTACATGTATATATATATACACCTCTAAGTATCCCTAGTCTGATATGCCCCGATGAAGCAGTAAATGCGAAAAGGCCTTCGGCATATTCGGGTGTTTTCTTGTACTTCCCTTCGTCGTCCTATTTGCAATTTCTTTGACATGACATTATATATATATATATATATATATATATATATATATATATATATATATATATATATATATATATATATATTATGACATCTATTAATAGTGGAATCTGCCTGAGCTGGTGTGACATCCATTAATCAAGAAGACGGCTGGGGCAGCTGAGACCGCCTAGGTCATGACCTCACCTTCGGCGAAAACAAAAAACGCTTGGAGGGGATAGCCGAGGGTAACAGCTGTGTCCCCACGCCCTATGGTGGAAGCGACCAAGAAATACCCGAAGGAGTCAGTCCGAGTCCGTTCCTTGAATGGCGAACACCTTCCCCCTAACCTGTAGGAGCCTCCGCCGCCTCCGCCACGTCTACAGCGTCAAGATCGATTTTAATCTATGTGTCTGTTCCCTCAATAAAGCTGAGAAACAGATACAGAGTTTTCCTCTGGACCTGCCAGATATTATAGTGGTATTCTAGTATAATTCACGTTCCTGCCTCCGCTCGAAATCGTCGTCAGCATCCTACAGGACTACGTAAGTAAACAAGGGTCATTTTCCTTTTTTTCCTGTCCCCTATTTGTGTGCTACGAGCCAATCATTTTCTTAAATGTATAAGTGCTTAGGTCCGTAGGGAATAGGGAAGGTCGTGTTTTGCGCGTATACAGGGAATTACTGAGAGTATTTTTCATTTTCAACTGATAACACAGTCACGATATTTCAAAACTGAGTAATTTTGAAGTGCTATTAGTTTCATTTCTGTTTCTCTACATTTTCTGATGAGCTCTCATCCATACTCGTGCGAAAAAGTCGATTGTCATAAGGGCTCTGCAGACTTTGCTAGGTTTCTCCCCTAAGGACTCTGACTCTTCTCTTACTTCTTCTCGCTCATCTTGTCCTTCACCATCTACTTCTGAATTAGTCTCCCCTCCTTCTCTCACAACACAAACAGAAAGTATTCTCTCTCCAACTCCACCCCCCTCCCCTGACCTCACCCTTGTTACAGCTGCAGCAAGCATGGGTCCCGGCATGGTTCCCACGATGTACAATGTAGCATCAAAATTCTCGGGTTCAAACGTCTCTGTTGACCAATTCTTTGCGGATGTGGAAGACAGAGTAATCCATTCAGGGGTTAGACGGAAGTCCGAGCATTTTGCTACATCGTGCCTCGTGGCGGCCAGAATGCAACTCAACCACGAAATCCCGAGAGTGGCTGAAGCGCTAGATTCTTTTAATCATTTGCCGGAGAATCAGAAGTCGTATGGAATGTTGAAGAGTATTTTCACTTCAACATTTTCGAGGCAGATGGAGAATCACCATCTACGACTTGTAGAATTATTAGAATCAAAACCCACTTCTTTTTCCAAAGATGATCTTTCATCTTGCCTAAATAAATTTCGTGTAAAGCTTATGCAGTCTATCCCGGATCAGACGCGTCGGTGTGTCTGAAGCAATGTGTTACTCAGAGCACATCGCACGCGGCAGTTCTTGAACATTTTGCTAAAGCGTGGTTAGTGTCTTTTATCCTCCAGCTGTGCGCAAACGAGTTTGGGATAAAGTCGACAGTGCTTCATTCGATAAGCTTCCTGAAGTCCTCGTGAATGAGATGTCAGACAAGGGTGGAAATGTGCAGGTTGTTGCAAATGTGGTTAGAAAAGGGAAAAACAAGGGTAATAATCCCAAATATAACAGTTCGGGGTGGAATGAACCGCGGCGTGAACGAAGGCAGGAAATAGACGTGCCTCGCCCGCGCGTGCGTATCTGGAGCCTCACTCTGGAGCGCAGTACATTGTCGCACCTTCTCCCTCGGTAACTGCTCGTAAAAACCCACGGCCACATGTGGCTAACTGGGCACCTGGGCAGTGTCGTAGATGTTTGAGGATGCATTTCTGTCCGTACTGTAACAAGCAAGGTCACGCGTTTAATGAGTGCACGTGGTTCCCGGATCAAGTGGCGATCACCCTTAAATTCAATCGCGAGAATGAACAGAGATGGTGCTTATAGTAAGCGGGTGGTTCATTTTTTAGAGGAAGACATGGGAAGGTTCGAACCATGAGAAGAAGTTTATTGGTCTCCGGCGTAGTTACGTCGTCTTCTCGGTCTCGTGTCGTTAGTGCTGGTAAACCGAACACAGGAACGGGGCCCCCTCTCTTACCTGCTAGGCTTAATGGGAAAGTCGCATACTCTTTCATTGATACAGGAAGTTGCATCAGTCTCGTGGTGGAACGGGTGTTAGAGGAGTTTCAGCTCTCGTCAGAGGTATCGCCAGCCAAGGTTTGTGTTGGAGGTGTGACTGGATCTAAGCTAGGTGTAGCTGGAACTACGTATGTAAGATTGAGGTTTGGAAATATCATTTTTCCTCATCAGTTCGTCGTAGTGAAGGGTTACCATAGTTTCCCTGGCCATTTGCTCCTTGGCCATGATTTTCTATATCGTTCTGGTATGGTTCTGCGACCCCAGCAGAATGAGGTGGAAATTCAAGGTCAGGTTTATAAGCTAATTGAGCCGAGTTCCGTCTGGAAACACCCAGACCCTTTTCACCCTAGCATGCTTGGTTCCACATACACCACAAACAGCGACACGTCTCGGTTGTGTCACTCATCATACACGACCACACGCATGGACACATCACTCTCCTCCCCTACTCCTCCCTTGACCCCTCCCCCTACCTCCCTGTCTTTTCCCGCAACTACCTCCCCCTCCTATCTCTCCTCCACAACCTATTCTGCCTCCCTCACGTTCCATGACTTCTACGAGTCTTTTCTAGGTCTATTCATCATGGATTTGTTTCACCTGAGCATGCTACAGATACCTCACGCACACATCACGCAGCCACATCTCACACATCATCCCGCTCATCAAAGCATCAAATGTGGGTTGACAATGATGGATTGGCGCACTTAGTGGTGCGGGAGTCTGTAGTAATTCCGCCTTTCCATGACGTTCTGGTTAATGTAACGGCCTCGGTTGGTAAATATGGCACAAGCTTGGTCCTCCCTAAGAATTGTCGAGTAAAGGGCACATGTGTTCTTCCCTCTTTGTATACCTTGCGGGAGGGGAGTGCGCAAGTCCATGTGATGAACTTAACACCTGTCCCTTGTCTATTGATAGTGGTGTCAGATTAATAGATTAATAGCTGAGTTTGAACTGCAAGTTTGAACAACAAGAAACGGGAGGAGCACTTGAAGCGTCTCACCAGCGTGGCTTCATTTCCTGTGTTTGTGTTTTATTTGTTTTACCTTAGTTTTATGTACATTTAATAAACATTTTTACATCGTGATTTAGACGAACCTTTTCCGTATTAGAAATAGACCACCAAAAAGAAAATGAAAGTTAAAAGAAACTTTTAAGCTTTATTAATCTTATTTATTATCATTTTATCATAATTTCATAATGAACATTTTACATCTTCCATTTTGTACAATTTTACAATGAACATTTTATTAACTTATTTTACTATGATATACACTTGTGCACGATAGTTCTTCTTTATTTTTACTATTTTATTTCACAGAACTTTTATTCATTTTCTGGACACTTTTCTAATTATAATAATAAGAATATCTTAGTGACCATAAGATTTTTTAGTTGTAAATCTAATGAGAAGCAAAACTTTCGCGGGCCGAGGTGACAATGAAAAGTCCCCGGGGCCAGTTCGAGTCCGAGGCCAGTTGCAGTGCTGGAGTGTGGTTGTGGTGCGCAGGATAATGGTGGTATCGGCAATACATAAATAAGTGAGAGAAGATGGTTCTCATTTTAATGTTTGTGTTTCTTGTTTTCTTTTCTTTTTTTTTACTGTGTTTTATGTCTGTTTTGTCTTTGTCTTGTGTTTTAGTATTTGTTTTACAGTGCTCATGTTTTATCTTTGGTTTTAAAAAATAAATAGATAATTTTATAATACTCTCTTGATGAATCCCCGACTGTTTATAAGAAGGAAGGCTGAATAACACCTAAAGATATTTTAGTTTCTAAAGTTTAAAAGGCAAACAATCAATAACCCTAAAGTATAGATGAAGCATCTGTACACGCCTCTTCTCGGGATTCTAACCACGCCTACCTCACTCCGGCTCATTTGCACAACTACACTTCACATACACACATACGCAAAACTACTGTCGCTCGTTTCCCAATTCTTCTGACCCTGCATCTCCCTTTACAGTGGCAAGTGATCTCTTTACTCCCTTTTAATGAGCCTGGGAAAGTTTGCAAATAAAACACAGCAGTGAAAACGTTTAGGACGGCTTGTCGGGAAAGAAGGAAGCAGCGAATACCTTGTTAAATAAAAATATAAAATGTTTAAAACTTTAAAAATCCATCAAAATATCTTATAAATAAAAAATAAAAAATTTTTGAAAATCAAAGCATACATTTTATACTCTAAGTGTATAAAATTATTGCAAAACACATTATGCATAATTAAATTTTTTTAAAAAATATTAGCCCTCCCTAAAAACTAATAAGACCCCTCTATGTCACAATCCCCCCCCAATACATTTTTGAGTGTATATGGGGGAGACAAGTACATACGTCTTGGGTCAAATGTTGCACTTTTTCCACTACATGTGCGATCGTTATGGCTCTTGGCTCCCTCACAAGTGTCCCCGATTCTTAGTCTTGTTAATGCAACTTCTACTTTTTGGTTGGGATGGATGCTAGTCACCCAACTGCCAAGGTCATCTCTAATCTCTCGCAATTTATTTCTGGAGATATGCCTCCATTGTTCCTTCCATTTATCGCGAAGATAACTCCTGATGCGGGTTTCAGGTAGGTGTGGGGGAGAGGAAACGAGCATCACAAGGCTGAGCGGCAGCTGCCTTGGCCTTCTGACAGCTCGCTCATTCCCACTGACACCAACATGCGCTGGCACCCAACACAGAGTTATCTTTTTTACGTGTTGACATCAGTGCAAGCCAATCTTGAACCTCCCTCACTATTGGATGTGATGATTTTAAAAGCTCTTGATTGCTTGCAAAGCCCTACGAGAGTCACAATATATCACAATTAAATGGTTCATAAGATCTCTAGTCCATCTTAACTGCTGCAAGGATGGCATGTAACTCTGCAGTGAAGATCGAGGCTGCTAAAAAGACTGCCAGATGCAGTTTTCCTTCTGCTCTTTGCTGCAAAGCCTACACCATTTTCAGATTTCGAACTATCTGTATATATTGCGTCCGATCCTTGGTACTTAGAAATGTGCTGAAGAAATCTCTCTCTGACTTCTGTTTTCAGAATCTCTCCCCTTTTCCCCAAATTCCGCCCAAAATCCAGCTCGACTTAAATTAGCCCAAAGGGGGGGAATTGGGGAAAATTCCAACAGCCAGAACCTTAGTGAGACTTAAATTAAGTTCTACAGATTCCTTATTCTCCTACCTAGAATCGGCATCCTCGGGGGGTTTTGAAAACCAATCTGGATGTAGGAGATCCCGAAATCTTTTGTAGTCTCGGTAGTAAATCAGGTTCATGTAGCCCCGGGTGTAATAAAAGAGGTAGTTCTCCACTCTCAGCATACAGGGACTCCACAGGTGAAGACCTGAAAGCCCCAGTACAGATTCTGAGAGCTTCATTAAAACCGAGTCCAAATCCGGCGAACAGTGGGAGTTGCAGATGAATAAGCTCACATCCATAGTCAAGCTTACTACGAATAAGCGCCCGGTAAAGCTGTAGAAGTGTTTGTGCGGTCTGCAACCAAGATAAAATGTGAGAGAACCCGCAAAATACTAATGCTTTTGTAGCCTTCACTTTTAACTTTTTGATTGTGGCACCCATGTAAATCTTGAGTCAAAAATTAGACCCTAGTACTTACCTCTTGGACAAATTGCAGTGGGTTTGCTCCTAAATAGAGGGAAGGATGGAACTTTCCTCGTTTGTGGAAATGTATAGCCATGGTCCTTGCTTGAGAAATTTGAACCCATGATTGTTGCCCACTGTAAAACCTGATTTATGCAGTCTGCATGCGTCCTTGCACATCCTGTAAGCTTCCTCCTGAGCAGTACAGTTTTAAAGTCATCCCATACAGATTACTGAGACAGCATTGGAACAACCTTTACGATGTCATTTATACAATGGCAAACAGGGTCACACTTAAGACACTCCCTTGTGGGATCCCTTCCAGCGACTTCCAGGTTAGAGAAACTGTTTTCCTACCCGAACTCTAAACTTCCTATCAGCAAGAAAGTTTTGTATGAAGGTAGGTAATGCTCCTCTTAAACCAAGGTAATACAGTTTCATGATTTTATGCCATGCTTCCAAGTAGTATCGTAAGCCTTTTCAAGGTCAAAGAAGACTGCTATCATGTGACGTCGCTGTGCGAAGGAATTCTATATAGCAGTTTCCATCCTCACAAGTGCATCTGTGGTTGATCTTAATTTTCTAAAGCCATATTGATATGGGGTCAACACGTTTTCTTTTTCCAGCAGCCATGTCAACCTGAAGTTGACCATTTTCTCCATCAGCTTGCAGATGCAGCTGGTGAGGGAAATTGGTCTGTAATTTCCTGGTGCGGAAGCATCTTTGCCAGGTTTAGGAACAGGAATGATTATAGCTTCTCTCCATGTGGATGGCACTGTGCCCTCCCTATAGATCCTATTAAATAGGTCTAACAGGAACTTCTGGGAGCTCTCTGGTAAGTGAGATATCATTTGGTATGGAATATCGTCACTTCCTGGGCAGTCTTACGGCAGAGCTGTAAAGCAGAGTCCATCTCCTTGCGCAAAAATGGTAATTTGTATGGAAGTTCTGCTGCAGTCCTACTGAAGAACGACACTGGGTGTTGTCCCTGTACCGCCCGAAAAGTGGAGAATTGAGCAGTGTAAGATACTCCAGAGGAGATCTCTGCCATGGATTGAGCTAGCTCATTTACATCTTTTTTATCTGTGATGATTATGCCATCTATCTTCAGAGAAAGTTTTTAATTGGATATGCTCTTTTCAGCGATCTTACGCACCTTGTCCCATACCCATGCTAAGGGGGTCCCAGAGTTAATCCAGGAGACATACTGTCTGTACGACGACTGTCTAGCCTCCTTTAGCACGCGCCTGGCCTTGGCTCGGGTCTTCTTGTAATTAATCAAGGTTATAATGCTGGGGCGTCGTTTCAACTGCCTTAATGCAACTTTTCTTGCTCTGACTGCTTGTTAGCATTCATCAACCACCATGGTACTAAGGTCGCGGTAATGGCCGCTACTTTTGGGAATGGATGCTTCTGCTGCAAGGTGAATTTGTGATGTGAGGTGATTAACAGCATCTTGAATACACTGGAAATCATTCACATATCCTTGCAATACTGCAGTTGATCTAAAAAGATTCCAGTCCGCATGTTCAAGTCGCCATCTCTGCACTCCATTGGCTGGAATACCATTCACCTCCTCCAAAAGTATTGGAAAGTGGGCCCCTTCCATGTAAGTCTTCCATGACTGCCAAGTGAAGTTCAACTGTGAATCAGGTGAGCCTATTGATAGGTCTTTTTGGAGAATGTCCCAGTTTGGGAATTTGGAAATGTGTCCACTGTTCAGTAAAACTGAATCTACTCTTAAGAACAACGACTCCAAGGCTCTTCCTCGAGGGTTGCACAAAATGTCTCCCCAGAGGTGATGCCGACCATTGAAATCTCCCAAGAGTAGAAAAAGGATGTGGCAACTGCCCAAGTAATCTTCCAAATCATTAATGTTCAAAAATAGTGGAGGAAGGTAGATGGATGGCAACAGTGTAAGGTCGTGTCAAGCCTATTCTCACAGCCTTCACCTGCATGTTTTTCTGCAGGTGGATGGCCCGGAAGGGGAAAATTGACGTACCTTTACTGCTACTCCTCCATGAGTCCATTGTCAAAGGTTCCATAATGGACTTTAAACTTGGAATCCTCTCAGGAAAATGGGACGATTTTCCCTGGTCATAATCTCTTGTAGGCATACACAAACTGGGTTACATGAATCTATCAGAATGTTGCAGTTCTTCCCATTTTGCCCTGAATTCCCTGACAGTTCCACTGGATTAGGGTATCCAGTTCTTTATATTATTTCTTCATAAGGGGTTTGGCAGCACCTGTGGTCAAGGTTTGCCTCACACCTTTAGGCTGTCCCTTTCCAGGGTCCTGGGAGTACCTTTTTAATATTTGTTTACCTGTGGAACTATTTCCACAGGTTTCCCTTGGACCCGGTTCGGGATTTCTTTGCCCCGGGCAAAGGACAGACCTGAGCCTTTGCTTCAGGGGCATTCTGTCTAGCAGCATAGGCCCCTGTGGATGTTGGTGGCAGCTGGGGTCTTTTTGGGCAAGTTCAGGATTCCTTTTCCTGGGCAGGGGGATGCCTGAGCCTTTACTTCAGGGGCATTCTGCCTAGCAGCAGAGGCTCCTGTGGATGGGGGTGGCAGCTGGAGCTGTCACCGTTGAGGCTTCTGGAGCCTTGCCTGGGTGGGTCCAAAGACCTTACTTTGGGAGGAGGAGTCTCCCCATAGACCCCTCACTCATACTCCATTTCTGGTGGGAACCAACTCACCAGAGGCAGTGTCAGCAATTTGGGACAGGTTAGAGGGAAATGGCAGAGTGTGTGCTGTAAGAAGCAATTTGGAGGCAAAGGACTTACCTAGCTGTGTAAACAGCACACAGGCACGTCATGTTGCCTCTGGAAAAGTAACTTAATCCTTGCTCTATTACTTCTCAATACTACCAATACTTCCTTTTATAAATCTGTACCTTAACATTGCTTGAAAAAGCTTCATGAGCTTCTTTGCAGTGGTAACAGCATATTGGACCTGGACAGTTGTCATCTCCTTGATGACCTGTTGTACCACCACTTTACACATACTCTTGGTTGTCCATTTTCTTTAAAAAGGCAAGAGTTGGCTCCATGCCCATAACCTTGGTATGGAAGCACCGCATAGGGTTGGGCACATATGGCTTTACCTTGAGGTGGTACCAAAGCTAACTCAACCGATTCTGGAAGGAATAATGTGTTAAAAGTTAGAAGAAGAGCTGGTGTCAACTGTTCCAAACCATCAACTTTCTACTTAAAACGTTTTACTGCCACTACATTAAATTCTCTAGTTCTCCCTTTTTCAGTTTTCTCCTCAGAAAACCTCATCACTGATTGAGGGTTTTGTGAGGAGAACATAAAACTTTTAGCCCCAGGAATGTTGCATATTGCATGCAGACAGTCACTCTCGTCTGGTGACAAAACCCCCAACTATCAGGTTACCATCTCACTGGGGGGTGATGCGAGGATCACGCTGACATACTTCAACTATTTTCCGATGAACTTCAAAAATGTCAAGATCCATGACTGATACACCATCAAAGGTCTTCAATACTAAGGTACTTACTATATGAATTGCTTTCATATTTACCAGGTTAGATTTCCTTTGTGGATTGAGGAGGACTTTTCCCCCTTCTTACCTGGTTGGGAGCCCGGAAACCATTACGATTCCCATTCTTACCCCTTTTGGAAGCTGAAAAGGTTTTCCCGAGTGAAGTGTGATGTTCCAGAGGGAATGGTCGAGGGATTGCGTTAAAGGGCGTCAGGGAGAGAGCTAGATCTTTGTAAATTTGTAGTACTCATACAAATTGGAATTCTTCATTTCCTCACCCCCCCCCCACCATGGAGTCCAACGAGGGGAAGCTATAGTTGGGGTTCAAAATCACAGGGGTAATTAGGAAATATACGCAGCCACTATTACAGTAAATGATGTCAGTCCCCGGGACCTATGCGCTACCGACTGAATAGTGCCTGCTTGACCCTAGTCCATATTTAACCCCGCCAATTGACATGACCGGGCCTTGATCAGCCACCCTCTAACCAGAATAAAGGGCCAAAGAGGTGTGTTTCTACTGCAGGGGCCACGCGTGCAGCATCGCTCAAACCCCCAGGACTCCTGTCTCCTGGTAATACAGGATGCCACGCACGGCAAACACACGTGGGACATTTCTCCCTGGTCCAAGATGGAATGAACCAGGGGTGGGTACACCATCCCCTCTCATAGGCCTTTGGGGCACCAGGAAGCCATTTTGTCTCATCCCTCACTGGTAACCCCTCCAGTATGGGTGCCCTCTGGTCCGGCTCACTAAATCATTGGGACCTCAAGCCCCCCCCACCGCGGCAAGGCGGCTTCCCTTAGGGGGGTGTCACCTGGAGGTTTACTTCTGTGGCGGGCACCACGGCGGGTAAGGACTAGGTTTAGCCGAGTCAGCAACCAGCTGACACACGTGAGCGAGTCGGCATTAGTGACACAAGCCAGGCTCCGCTCATGGGCATAGCCCGGTCAAGGCCAAGCTTCGCATATCGGACTATCCCCTTTAAAAACTTTATAGTACTTATTATAAAGTTTCCTTGCTGTGAAGGGGAATGGGGATGTTGGCTAGAATATAGGGTTTGGGGTGTGTGTGGGGAGTGTGTGTGTGGTGTGCGTGTGTGTGTGTGTGTGTGTGTGTTTTGTGTGTGGGAATGTGGGGGTGCGTGCGCGCGCGCGCGCACATTTGTTTGTAGACGCTGTCTAAACCTAATTCCCCTATTTGTTGTTCTTTGAAAATACCTTTTCTTCACTTAGTAAAATACCTGACCAACGTTCATCCTCGAGATGTCGAGATATTATTAGAAGGGTTCCGTGCGGCATGTCAAAAAAACAGTGCCTCGGAGCAGGATTCTAGACCAGGGAGCAGCAAATGTCAAGCAGGCCAATGGCAGATTTACAGAAAGGGTAAATTTTGGAACTGAACTACAGGGAAGCGAATGGCGTTTTCTCAGCGCATGCTGAGCTGTACTCATATACAGAAAGAGCAGATCTTCGTTGTGTCATAAGGGGGCTAAGTTGATTCCAAGCTGTGACAGAAGAGTTATCCTGAGACGCAGATAACGTCGCATTTCGTCCATTCAGTATTTTCTCCTGTTAACAAACATTCGATTCTTCCGAAGACTGCCATAGGATAATGGCGCTCGGCAATCTCTTGTCTTCCATTCCTAGTTCTCTTTATTTTCGGCTTTCCTCTCCTGCTCTTGCCTCTCCTCTTTCCTCTTTTTCCAATGTGTCCTCTCTTGTATTTCCTTCTTTTACCTCCTACCCCTTCTCTCTCCTCTCCTCTTTTGTCGGTTTCTTTCCTTCATTTCCCCTTGCTTTTTTTTTCCCCCCCTAACCTGCTCTCTC
>NW_023639339.1:0-12204 GCF_015228065.2 Penaeus monodon | reverse complement strand
TTTTCGTTATTTTTTCTTTTCCATTATCACATTATCATCATTATCATCACATTACATCTTTATTGAAATTTATCACATTATTGCAATTATATCATATTTTTGCAATATTGCTTATTTTATAACTTAATCTATATAATAACAACTCAATAATAATAGTAATAACATAATATAACAATATACGTTTCTATAATTATTATTTAAAACATTATTTCAATTATTATCTTTATTACTGTAATTATTATTTATAATTATTTTTACAATTATAACTCAATAAAAAGAATAATAATTTTTAATAATAACAATAATTGATATTTTAACAATATTATAACAAATTATTATTATAATTATACTTATTATTATATTATTGTATTATTACAGTTATAAAATATTTTTTCAATAATACTAATAATTAAGTAATGATAATAATGATAATATAATAATAATAATAATAATATAATAATAATAATAATAATAATAATTATAAATTAATAATAATAATGATAATAATGATATAATAATGATAATAGTAATATATTAATAATCATCAAATATTATCCAAATTCCTTATTCTCACTTTTATCATCATTATTGTTATGATTAATAGAATTCTGGTAATTATTATCATTATTACCCTAATTAATTGCCAGAATAAATCAAATGAATGAAAAAAACGTCATTTGGAGTCTACATCCAAAGGCCATATTTCGCTAGATTTTGCCGCTTTTTCGACTTTGGGATTTTTTTTCTTTTACCTTTTTTTTTTATTATTATGACACAATTCCTGTTATTATCATCATTATTATCATGATTATCATCATATTATCGTTATCATGATCATTATCATCATTATCATCAATATCATCATTATCAACATTAATGCAATTATTATCATCATTATTGCAATTATTATAATTATGTATTGCAATAATTGCAGTTATAATATATAATTTTACATCATATACTAATTTTACAACTACAATAATAATAGTAATAACAATAATAATAAAAATAATAACGTTTCTAATCATTATTTATATTATAATTTCAATTATATCGTTATTACTGTAATTATTACTGTTATAAAAATTATTTTACAATTATAACTACAGTAAAAAAAATAATATATAATAATAACAATAATAATATTAATTACAATATTATACAATTAGTATTATTATAATTATACTTTATTATTATTATTATTTATATTACAGTTATAATATATTTTTGGCAATAATACTAATAATTAAGTAATTTAATTATAATGAATAATAATATAATAATATAATATAATAATAAAAATAATTATAATAATAAATAAAATGAGATAATAATGATAATAGTAATAATATTAATAATCATCAATGTTATCCAAAAATTCTCTTTATTCTCACATTTATCATCATTATTGTCATGATTAATAGAATTCTTGGTAATTATTATCATTATTACCTAATAATTGCCAGAATAAATCAAATGAATGGAAAAAAACGTCATTTTGGAGTTACTCATCAAAAGGCTATATTTCGCTAGAATTTTGCCGCTTTTTCGACTTTGGAAAATTTTTTTTTTTTTACCTTTTTTTATTATTATGGACACAATTCCTGTTATTATTAATCATTATTATCATGATTATCATCATTATTATCGTTATCATCATCTTTATCATCATTATCATCAATATCATCAAATTACATCATTAATGCAATTATTATCATCATTATTGCAATTATATATCATTATTATTGCAATTATAGCAGTTATTAATATAATTTTACATCTATACTAATAACAATACAATAGTAATAATAATAACAATAATAATAACAATAATAACGTTTCTATAATCATTATTTATATCATTATTTCAATTAATATCGTTATTACTGTAATTATTACTGTTATAATAATTTTTTTTGCAATAATACTAATAATTAAAGTAATAATAATAATGATAATAATGATAATATTATAATAATAATAATAATAATAATAATAATAATAATAATAATAATAATAATAATAATAATAATAATAATAATAATAATAAGCTGATAATAATGATAATAGTAATAATATTAATAATCATCAAATGTTATCCAAATTCTCTTATTCTCACTTTTTATCATCATTATTGTCATGATTAATAGAATTCTGGTAATTATTATCATTATTACCCTAATAATTGCCAGAATCATCAAATAAATGGAAAAAACGTCATTTTGGAGTCTACTCTCAAAAGGCTATATTTCGCTAGATTTTGCCGCTTTTTCGACTTTTGGGATTTTTTTTCTTTTACCTTTTTTTATTATATATGGACACAATTCCTGTTATTATCATCATTGTTATCATGATTATCATCATTATTATCGTTATCATCATCATTATCATCATTATCATCATCATTATCATCATTATTGCAATTATTATCATCATTATTGCAATTATTATCATCATTATTGCAATTTTTATCATCATTTTGAAATTATTACATTTTTATTGCAATTTTTGCACTTATAAATAAAAATTTCCTTATACAAAAAACACCTACAAAAATAATAGTAATAACAAAAATAAAACAATAATAACGTTATTCTTATTTTTTTTCATTTTTTCAATTAATATCGTTATACTGAAATTTATTACGGGTTATAAAAAATTTTTTAAAATTTGTAATACCGTAAAAGAAAAATAATTATAAAAATACAATAAAATTTTAAATAACAATATTATAACTTAGATTATTAAATTTCTTTTTATTATTATTGTTATATTACAGTTAAATTTTTTTTTTTGGCAAAATACTAAAAATTTAAAGAAATAATAATAATGTAATAATAAAAAAATAAATAATAAAAATAATAATAAAATAAAAATTAATAAGATAATAATGTTTAAAATGAAAATTAAAAAAATTTTAAATAACATAAAATTTTACCCAAAAATTTCTATTCTCATTTTTATCATCATTTTTGTCATGTTTAAAATAAAATTCTGTAATTTATTACTTTTTACCAAAAATTGAGAATCACAAATGAAGGGAAAAAAAACGACATTTGGAGTTACTCCAAAAGGCTAATTTCGTAGATTTTGCCCTTTTCGACTTTGGGATTTTTTTTTTTTTTTCCCTTTTTTTTATTTATATAAAACCCAATTCCTTTTTATATCATTATTATCAGATTACATCATTTTACGTTATCATCATCAATCATCAAATCATCATCTTTTCATCTTTAAGCCTTTATTATCTCATTATTGAAATATTCTTTATTATTGCAATTATTGCAATTTAAAAATTTTAAATTTTACATCTATACTAAAAACAATACAAAAATAATAGTAATAACAAAAATAATAACAAAAAAACCGTTTTTATAACCCTTTTTTTATATCATTTTTTTAAATTAAATATCGTTTTTCCCGAAATTTAAATTATGTTATAATAATTATTTTCAATTAAAACCAAAAAAAAATAAAAAATGATAAAAATAACAATAAAAATTTAAATTAAAAATTTTTTAAAAAATTTAAAGTATTTTAAAAATTTTTACTTATTTTTTAAAATTATTGTTATTATTCAGTTATAATAAAATTTTTTGGAAATAAACTAATAATAAAGTAAAAATAATAATGATAATAATAAAAAATAACAAATAAAAAAAATAAAAATAATAATAATAATAATAATTATAAAATAATAATTTTAAATAATGAAATGATGATAAAATGAAAATTAATAATTTTATTAATCATAAAAATTTTTCCCAAAATTTCCCTTTTAAATTCTCATTTTTTATCATCTTATTGCTGATTAATAGAATTCGGGGAATATTTCAATTCACTAAAAATTCCAGAATCATAAAAGGAATGGAAAAAACGTCTTTTTTGATTCTACTTAAAAGGGCTATATTTCGCTAGATTTTTTTTCTTTTTGGGGGACTTTTGGATTTTTTTTCTTTTACCTTTTTTTTATTTAAAATATGGACAAAATTTCTTTATTACATCATTTTTATAAAATGTTTACAAAATTTATTTCGTTAATTTTCCCCATTTCATCTTATAAACTTTAAATAATCATTTCATCATTATTGAAATTTTATATCATATTATTGCAATTATTTCATCATTTTTTTAAATTTTAATATCATTTTTTATTGCAATTATTGCATTTAAATTTTAAAATTTTTTACATCTATACTAATAACAACTACAATAATAATAGTAATAACAATAATAATAACAATAATAACGTTTCTATAATCATTATTATATCATTATTTCAATTAATATCGTTATTACTGTAATTATTACTGGTTATAATAATTATTTTTACAATATACTACCAGTAAAAATAATAATAATGATAATAATAACAATAATAATATTAATAACAATATTATAACAAATAGTATTATTATAATTATACTTTATTATTATTATTATTGTTATTATACAGTTATAATATATTTTTTGGCAATAATACTAATAATTAAAGTAATAATAATAATGATAATAATAATAATAATAATAATATAATAATAATAATAATAATAATAATAATAATGATAAAATATAATAATAATAATAATAATAATAATAATATATAATAATAATAATAATAATATGATAATTTGTAATAATGATAATAGTAATAATAATAATCATCAAATATTATCCAAATTCACTTTATTCTCACTTTATCATCATTAATGTCATGATTAATAAAATTCTGGTAATTTTATCATTATTACCCTATTAATTGCCAGAATCATCAAATTAATGGAAAAAACGTCATTTTGGAGTCTACTCTCAAAAGGCTATTTCGCTAGATTTTGCCGCTTTTTCGACTTTTGGGATTTTTTTTCTTTTTAACCTATTTTTTTTATATATATGGACGCAATTCCTGTATTATCATCATTATTATCATGATTATCATCATTATTAGCGTTATCATCAAATTATCATCATTATCATCATTATCATCATCATTATCTCATTATTGCAATTATTATCATCATATATTCAATTTATTATCATTATTATACAAATATTGCAGTATAATATATAATTTTCATCTATACTATATAACAACTATAATAACAACTAGTAATAACAATAGTAACGTTTCTATAATCATTATTATATCATTATTTCAATTAATCTCGTTTATTACTTGTAATTGATTTTACTGTTATAATAATTATTTTTTACAATTATAATACCAGTAAAAAAATAATAATATATAATAACAATAAATGATATTAATAAACAATATTAAAACAATGAGTTATTATTACTAATTAACTATTATTATCATTATTGTCTTATTACAGTGATAATAATATTTTGGCAATAATACTAATAATTAAAGTAATAATACTAAGGATACTAATAATAAGTGAATAATTAATAATAATATAATAATATAATGATAATAATAATAATAATAATAATAATAATAATATAATAATAATAATATATAATAATAAAAATAATAGAAATAATAATAATAATATTTAATAAGAGATAATGATGGATAATAATGATTAATAGTTAATAATATTAATAATCATCAAATTTATCCAAATCCTTTATTCTCACTTTATCTCCTTATTGTCAGATTAATAGAATTTCTGGGAATTATTTATCATATTTCCTAATAATTGACAGATCATCAAATAATGGAAAAAACGTCATTTTGAGTTTACTCTCAAAAGGCTATATTCGCCTGATTTTGACGTTTTCGACTTTTAGGATTTTTTTCTTTGACCTTTTTTTTTTTAATATATATGGCACAATCCTGTTTTATCTCATATTATCAGACATCATCCTTATTATCGGTTATCATCATCATTATCACATTATCATCAATATCATCATCATTTCACTCATTATGCAATTATTATCATCATTTATTGAAATTATTACATTATTATTGAAATTATTGCAGTTATAATATATATTTTTACATCTATACTAATAACAACTACAATCATAATAGTAATAACAATAATAATAACAATAATAACGTTTCCCATAATCATATTTATATTCCATTATTTCAATTTAATATCGTTATTACTGTAATTTATTACTGTTATAATAATTTTTATTTTTACAATATTACTACAGTAAAAAATACATAATAAGATAATCATAACAATAATAATATTAATAACAAATATTATAAAAACAATTAGTATTATCATTAATTATACTTATTAGTAGATTATTGTTATTATTACGTTATGATATATTTTTGGCAAGTCATACTAATTTTAATAAAGTAATAATTAATCATGATAATAATATTTAATAATAATAAGAATAAAATAATAAAAATAACAATAATGAATAAAAGAATAATAATATATAATAATAATATAATAATAATAATAATATATAATAATGGATGATAATAATGATATAGTAATAATATTAATAATCATCAAATGTATCCCAAATTCTCTTATTCTCACTTAATCATCAGTAGTTTCATGGGATTAATAGAATTCTGGTAAATTATTATCATTAGCACCTAATAATTCCAGCCAGAATCACAAATGAATGGAAAAAACGTCATTTTGGAGACTACTCTCAAAAGGCTATATTCGCCTAGATTTGCGCTTTTGACTTTTGGGGGATTTTTTTTTGTTTTAACTTTTTATTATATATGGACACAATTCTGTCATATCATCTTTATTATCATGAGTATCATCATTATCTATTCGTTATCATCATCATAATCAGCATTATATCATCACCATTATTGCATAAGTATATTATATGCCAATTATTGCAGTATATATATAATTTTTACATATTTTATAATAACAACTACAAAATAATAGTAATAAACAATAAAAATTTAACAATAATAAGTTTCTATATCATTATTTATATCATTATTTCAATTAATATCGTTATTACTGTAAGTATTTACTGTTATAATAAATATTTTTACAATTATACTACCCAGTAAAAATAATAATAATGATAATAATAACAATAATAATATTAATAACAAATTATAACATAGTATTATTATAATTAAATTATATTATCAGTATTGTTAGTATTACAGTTTATATATATTTGTTGGCAACAAATAATAATAATAAGTAATAATAATAATGATAATAATAATCATAATAATAATAATAATAATAATAATAATAATAATAATAATATTAATTAAATGATAATAATGATGATAAGATGATAACTAGAAAAAATAATAATATTAATAATCATCAAATGTTTCCAAATCTCTTTATCTCACTTTTATCATTCATTATTGTCATGATTAATAGAAATTCTGGTAATTATTATCATTACACCTAATAATTGCCAGAACATCAATTGAATGGAAAAAAACGTCCTTTGGAGTCTACTCTCAAAGGCATATTTTGCTAGATTTGCCGCTTTTCGGACTTTGGGATTGTTTTTTCCTTTCCCGTTTTTATTTATATATGGAACAATTCCTGTGTATTTATCATCATATTATCATGATTATCATTCATTATTATACGTTATCATCATCATTATCATCAATCATATCATCATATTGCAATTTATATCATTATATTGCAATTATTGCAGTTATAATATATAATTTTACATCTATCACTAATAAACAACTACAATAATAATAGTAATAACAATCATAATAACAATAATAACGTTTCTATAATCATGATTTATATCATTATTCACTTAAAATCATTATGACGTAATTATTACTGCTATAATAATTTATTTTGCATATTATACTACCAGTAAATTAATAATATGAAATAATAAAAATATATAAGATAATAACAATAGATAAAATTAGTTATTATAAATGATACTTATATTATTATTATGTTATTATTACAGTTATAATATATTTTTTGGCAATAAATTACTAATAATTAACGTAATAATAATATGATAATAATATAATAATTATAATAATAATAAGGATAATTAAGAATAATAATAATAATAATAAAGTATAATAATAAGTAATAATAATAAAAAACCAACAACAAACAAAAAAAAAATAAAAAAAAAAACCCCCACACACCCCCAAAAAATAATAATAATAAAATAATAATAAACAATAATAGTAATATGATAATAATATAATAATAATCAATAATAATAATGATATAATGATGATAATAATGGACATAGAATACTATTAATAATCACCAATGTTATCCAAATTCTCTTTATTTCACTTTTATCTCATTATGGTCATTTTTAATAGATTCTGGTAATTATTATCATTATACCCTAATAATTGCCAGAATCATCAAATGAATGGAAAAATGTCATTGGATTCTACTCTCAAAAGGTTATATTTGCTAGATTTTGCCGTTTTTTCGACTTTGGGATGTTTTCTTTCTTTTACTTTTTTTTTTTAGTATATAGGACGCAATTCCTGGTATTATCATTCATGATTATCATGATTATCAATCATTATTATCGTTATCATCATCATTATAATATATTCATCATTTATCATCATCATTATATCCCTATTGCAATATTATCATAATTATTGTAATTATTATCATTATTATTGTCAATATTGCAGTTATAATATATAATTTTAATCTATACTAATAACAACAACAATAAGAAACAATAATAACGTTCTATAATCATTATTATATCATTAATTTTCAATTAATATCTTATATGTAATTATTTACTGTGATAATATTATTTTACATTATACTACCAGTAAGAACTAATAATAATGATAATAAAACAATAATAATATTAATAAACAAAATTATACAATTAGTATTATGTTATAATTATAACTTATTATTATTAGTATGTATTATTACAGTTAGATAATTTTTTGCAATAATACTTAATATTTAAAGTAATAATATAATGCTAAGATAATAATAATAACATAATTAATAATAACAACAACGATATGAATAATAATAATAATAATAATAATGATAATAATAATAATGTAATAATGATTGAATAATTAATGATAATGTACTAATATTAATAATCAATCAAATGTTTATCCAAAATTCTCTTATTCTCACTTTTATCATCATTTTGTTCATGATTAATAGAATCTGGTAATTATTCATTATTACCCTAATAATTGCCAGAATCATCAAATGAATGAAAAAAACGTCATTTTGGAGTTACTTAAAACAAGGCTTATTCGCTAGATTTGCCGCTTTTTCGACTTTGGGATTTTTTTCTTTTACCTTTCTTTATTATATATGGACACAATTCCTGTATTATTCATCATTATTATCATGATTATCACATTATTTATCGTTATCATCATCATTATCATCATTATCATTTATCATCAATCCGTATCACATTTCATTATTATCATCATTATTGCATTCATAAATCATTATTATTGCAATTATTGCAGTTTTAATATATAATTTACATCTAATACTAATAACAAACAATGATAATAAAAAAAGTAATAATAATACATAATATTATTATTAATTAGTATAATGTAGTAATAATAATAATAATTAATATAATAAGAATTTTTATAATAATAAACTAATAAAAATAATAGTAATAATAATAATAAATAATGAAATATTGATAATATTAAAATCATCAACTGTTATCAACATTCTCTTTTTCTCACTCTTATCTCTTATTGTTCATGATGAATATGATTTTGGTAATTATATCATTATTACCCTAATAATTGCAAATCATCAGAGAAACGAAAAGTTTCCATTTTGAGTCTACTCTCAAAAACGCTAATTTCGCTTATATGCAGTTTTTTCGACTTTTGGGCATTATTTTTCTTTTACCCTTATTATAAAATGGAGACAATTCCTGTATATCATATTTATTATCATGATGATCATCAATATTACCATTATCAAATCATCATTATCAGCATTATCATGATAATCATCATCATATCATCATTATTGCCAATATTATCATCATCATGGCAATTATTATCATTATTATTGCAAATTATTGCAGTATAATATTAATTTGCACTATACAAATAAACAACAACAATAATAATAGAAATAACAATAATAATAACAATAATAAGGATATTATATAATTATTTATATCGTGCGCTGCGAAGGCTGGGGGACCCATCCGGAACGCTCCTTGGGTATAGGTGGCGGCAAACTGGACCCGCGTCAACCCGCTCGTTGCCTCACTCACCCCCTCCTCCCCCCCAGGTATGTTAGTTGACGGCAACGCGTTCTCCACCCTGCCACCCCTCGGCCTCCAGGACATTCTGGAAGGCGTAAGCCAGCTGAGTACGACGGAAGGTGGCCTGGGAGGCATATTGTCGCCAATTTGAAAATGCTGGCATATGCACAGGCGGGAGCAGGAAGGAGAAGGCCTGCAGCTGTACAGCGCTAAAGGGGCCCCGCGGTGGAAGTGTTGGGGCATCTGCCTGCATCCCAAACATGCCTCTTTACACCAGCGTGGCGGAGCTTGGAAACGCCGTTCGGGACCACCACCAAGGCCGAGGTATATCGGGCCCACTTGAAAGAAAGCGGACTGTGAGCGTGGCGAGACACTGTCCAGATGGCGCAGGATGTGGAGGCGTGGTAAGGAGGTCGTACCCTGCGGGCTGCGGAAGAAGATGATCGTGGTCATGGCCCGTGATTCTTTTGTTGACGCTTTACAGGACCAGCAGCTGGAAACTACGTCAAGCAGGCACACCCTGAGGGGACCTCGCAGGTGCGCTGGCGAGGGGCCTTGGAGTTCGAGGCCTTCCTGAGGCAACGAGTGCCTAGGGCAGCTGCTCAGCCCCGCCGTGACATCCGGGGCCGGAAGGCTAAGTGGAGAAGGTAGCATTGAGGAAGGTGAGCCCGAGCACTTTCCAAGGCTTGTGTTGGGGCTGCGGTGAGGAAGGGCACAGACATAATCGGTGTCGGAGGGAGCGGAGAACACGTCCTCTCAACCAGACGGATTCTGATGCCTTTCAGCAGTGCTGCAAGGACTGTGGCAGGTATGGTCACCATCCGAGTGCATGTCCTAAGGCTAAGGAAGTGGTACAGGAGGAAAACTCGGACAGGCTGGAGAAGGGGGCCGAAACCCAGCCGTCCTCGGTTCCCAGGCCCCGACTTGGGTAAGCTGCCGTTGAACCAGCACGATGCAGGTGGAGGGCTCAATAGATGGGAAGCCATGCCGCCTGACAGTGGACACTGGGACTGAGAAGACCCTAGTGCGGCCTAATATGTTGGCCACTATGCGACTTCCAGACGCACCACAGAGACTGTGTGGTGTCACGGGGCATTGTGTGCAGCTCAAGGGGCCAGTGGAGGCTCGTATTGGCGTGGGCAGCACGATGCAGCGTCTACCAGTGTATGTGGCCAATCTGGACCAGCACTGCTTGCTGGGCCTTGACTACCTGACGCAGAGTAAGGCATGTGTCGACCTTGGACAGAAGCTGGTGATGGTGCACGGTGAAGATGTGCCCCTGCTTCCAGTGGTTGGCTGTGCAGAGGTAGTTACGGCTGAGCGACTGCACCTTGCCCCCAGGACAGAGTCTAGAATCCGGTGTCGACTGTCAAGAGTGATGCATGGAGTAGAGGGCCTCGTGGAGCCCATCCAAAACCTGCAGCTGGCTGATGGCGTAGCGGTTGGACGGAGCCTTGTTGGACCAGGGGAGGGGTTAGTTACAGTGTTGGTAGCTAACTTCTCCAATAAGGACCTGAAGGTGCCAGCTGGTGCAAAGCTGGGCACTTGTGAGGAAGTGGAGCGTCCAGAAGAGTCGTCGGGGAGCAAGGAGTTGGTTGGTGTGGGCCGTTGCCTGACTTCCTTGAGGACTTGGCGCACCGGCTGTGGCGTTACCATGGGCCAGGAAGCTACTCCTGGGGCCATGGTGAAAAAGATGACGTTAGCCCCAGTAGCGGCGATGAGGACGTGGCAGACACTGACCGAGATGAGGACAAGCATTTGGACGGTGAGGGCGATGCAACAGACGTCAATGGTGACCATGAGCCAGGTTTTTGGGCAGGAGATACCCCTCTGTGTGCCACTGTCAATCTACCGCCGCCCAAACCTCCTCCAGAGCGACCCCAGCAAAAGCAAGCGCGCTGATGAAGTCTGGTTCAGAGATTCAATACGTACTTTGTTTGAAAGAATTTTGTTCCTGAGACTAATTTATTAATTTCGTATTTTGTTTCAGTTTAGTATGTCAGAGCAGACGGATCA